>NC_072892.1:176780609-177083639 GCF_027943255.1 Anastrepha obliqua
TCCTTGAGTATGCTAAAGTTCGTCATGTGAAACCTATAGACTAATTTATGTCTTGAGTTCTCTTTAATCAACATTAATCATGTCGTCTCAATTATCATAATGATTTGCTCATCCAATTATAAGAAATCGGTATTGATTGAATTCTGAACAACAGCCAGAATAATACGAAACAATCCACTGACATTTCACGCTTCTGATGAATGTTTAAGGAGCCTGAAAATGTATATGACGTGGTACTTGGAATTCTAAACAGCGAGCTGAGACGATTAACCAGCGCTTAAAACTTACCCCACCGAGTCAGGATAAAGAATACACCTGCGATAAGGCATGCCTGTCGTAAGAGGTGACTAAAATCAGGCAGGAGAGGAAGGGGCTAGGCTTAAAAGGCCTCATATACCCCGAGAACCTCCAACAGCAGGGCTGTTAAGCTTATCAGAATCGAGGCCAGTAAGCCAGTTCAAGGGTTAGTGAACGTAGTATTTTATCATTTCAGTAAAGATCGTGACACTTGACCAGAATGGCTGCTACAAACGCCTCCGTCTTGTTAAAACTCTGGCTGGTCTTCAAGTATGTACCATCAGTAAGTTGTTGGTATAGGTTTAGATAAGACAACTCCTGATTCGTATCTAATTCTGGCTCCCATAAAGACTTGCGTCAACCCTCACGTGGCCTTCCTACCCTCTCGTAGATAACCACGGGAATTATTTTTAAAACAACTGTAGGTCGGGCGGAGATAGCGGCTTGAAGCGGAGAGTCAAGAACACAAAAATGGAACGTCAACAACAGCAAAAAATAGATAAAGAAATCACCGAAAAAGAACAGCAGAGTACTGCGGTCTCCGATATATGGGCGAATGGATAACCACAGGAATTAGTTTTAAGACCACATCGTGCGGCAGACATAGCGGCTTGAAGCGGCGACCGAAGAACACAAAAAGGGAACAACAACAACAAACCAGATAAAGAAAACGTCAATGAGAGAAGCATGTTCAAAAGGAGCGGCAGAATACTGCGATCTCCGGTACCTGGGTTTCGGGACATACCATTGCTGCGACGGCATTTTAACCCATCCCCTCCAAAAGAAAGCCCTTCAAACTTTAGAGATCATTACAGAAATTTATTGGAACGACATGTTACCATCGAGAATTTTTTCAAAATGAAAAATGCTTGGAAGCTGCCGCACGAACCAAGATTGAAAAAAGCGCGCCAAGTTCGGTCGAATGTAAAAGTTTTGCTTATCGTGTTCTTCGATTGCAGGGGCGTTCTGCATCATGAGTTCTTGCCACTGGGTAAAACGGTCAATAAGGAATATTATCCGCCAGAAACGTCCGGATTTGTGGAAGAAAAAAAATTGGCTCTTGCATCACGATAACGCCCCTGCTCACACATCGTTGCTTGTGCGCGACTTTTCGGCCAAAAACAACACACTAATGATGGCACAGCCACCGTATTCCCCAGATCTGACCCCTGTGACTTTTTCTTGTTCTCGAAACTGGAGAGGCCAATGAAAGGATGACGCTATGCTACGATTGACGACATCGAAGGAGGAGCTGAACAAGATAAAAAAAATAATTTTTTGAAGTGTTCGAACGTTGGCACAAGTGCCTATTACCTCATGGGCATTACTTTGAAGGGGACAAAATAGATATTAATGAATAAAAAAATAATTTTTGAAAAAACCCAAAATTCGCGATACTTTTTGAACACACCTCGTCAATCTTTATTATAGACTCCTAAATAATTTTCGCTGATTCAATTGCATAGATCATAGACTTATGACTATCGTTTTTGTACCAGGTTGTTTTTGATCTAGAAAAACTTCGCAATAGCTTTAAGAAAGCTGTTCCTGTAACCTTTTAGAGTCGATCTTAGTGTTTAATTTTGAGTCCGGTTGTTCTTGATTCCGATCATATTCGGAAGCTCTTGAAGAAATCGTACCGACAAACAGTTTCTAAAACTTTTTGCACTTCTCCTTTCCATCTATTTGAGCAATTCGATATGTCAGAAAACTAAGCTCCTTGCTGACTGCAATAATTTTAAAATTTTCACCCCACTTAACAAAAGCAAACGCGACGAACAGAGAGAACGTGAAAAACTTAATAATGAGATCCGTGAGCTCAACAAACGTCTACAAATACAACGTCTCTATACCACCGAAGTTGAAGCAATGACGCAAACCCTGGAGGAGAAGAATAAAGCAATGATCAAAATGCTTGATGTAAGGTGACTCAATGAGGCACAAATCAGCTGTAAAAAATCTACCCCTTTACACAATTCGAATTTCAGGAAACCTCCAATGAATCATACAATAATCGTAAACGATTGGATGCGCTTGAAAAAGAGCTTGCACAATCGCGCAGTGAGGAAGCCAAATCCAAAGAGAAGATCCAACAAATCAAAGTACAAAATGAGCAGCTGACCAAACTGAAGGTGCGACATAATCTACAAATACTCTCGCTGAAAACTAATCTGGAACATCTGAATACTCAACACAACACGACAAGCAACAAACTGGCTAAGACCACAGTAGAGCTCGAGTATGCGACACAGGAACGGGATGAGAACAAACGAGCGCTAACACAGCGCATCAGCTTGTTGAAGGTGAGGCGTAGACAATTCTTGGGATTGTATTCTAGAAACTTTTTTATTCCTTTTTTGTAGTTGCGTGAGGATGATATTATCAAGCTGAAGCGCGAAAATGCGAAGCTAGTCAAGTCGGAGGAGAATACATCGCGGAAATACGCCGCGCTAAATGACGCGCGTGCCAAAGCGGAGGAGGAAAATGCACGTCTGGAGTAAGTTTTGGATTTGCGATTTAATAGAAAATATTAATTGCATTCAATCTTGGTTTCACGCAGATCCCAGCTAAATACACAGGATAAGGAATTGGAATCGTTGCGGCGCATTGTGCATCAATTCGAGAAGAACAATGAACACTTAACTAAGGAGCGGGACGCGCTAAAACGTGACTTGTTCGTCCAACATCACACAGTCGAACAGACAGACGAACAGTTTCAGAAATCACAACACGAAATCAAGTCGCTACAAGAAATTATATCTGCCATGGAGGTGCGCCAGAAGAAAATGCAAGAGGACAATGTGAAGTTGAAGAAAGAGAAGGCAAAGAAAGTGGATGAGATACAAGTTTTTGTAGATAAAATCGATGCGCTGCAAAGTGAGTAACTCTTAGGCCGGTTGGAGGCTGTTTAGACATTTTACAAATAACTAATTATTAACCCACCAATAACTCCCAGATGAGATACAATTGAAGGAAAACTATGAGATTGAGCTTAAGCGCACAATAAGCGATCTTGAGCAGAAAGCTAACAATCTGTCGCGTCAGCAAGACGCGCTGTTGAACGAGAAAAACAGTATTGCTCGTAACCTACAGGCCTCCGATGAGAAGCATGCCAAGTTGGAACAACAAATCGCCAAACTGCACGACAACATCGAAAGCTATAAAAGCAAGGTCTCGCTTCGAGATAGCGAAATTGGTCGACTGCAACTACAAATCGACAAGCTGGAGAAAGAACGACGCTTGCTAAAGACAGAGTTACGCTACACGCAGCTGGGGCATCAGCACACACGTTGTGAACTGCAGGAGCGCAAGAAGGAATGCGACAAGAATACCAAGTCCCAGCATGTCAGTAAGCTTTCTGCTCATTTGACCTCAATGCCCAATTTCCTTTCCTTTTTTAATTTCAGGATGACAACCAAAAGTTATCGCAACTCAAACGTGAACTCGAGCGCATCAGAGACGAAAAGAACACCGTCTCTGTGGCGCTCACCAAATGCAATGACGAGTATGCGCAGCTGAAAGATCAGCTGCAAACGCTACAAACGGCTTACGATCAAACGGCCAAGCACTACGCACAAGGACAAGAGGATATGCGTCTAATGCGCGTAGAGATCAAGAACTTGCGCACGGAACGTAATGTGTTGCGCAAGGATCGAGAAAATGCCGCAGATTTGCGGCAGGAACTACTACAAATGCATAGGCTACTCAATCAGGAGCGCATCAAAGCGCGTGCCATGCAGGAGGAGATGCTGACACCGATGAATATACACCGTTGGCGCAATCTGAAGGGACGTGATCCAGAGAAAATGGATCTCATAATGCGAATACAATCTTTGCGCAAGTAAGTAGAAGTCGAAAAGGACAGCGGGCATGAAAAGACAGTTATTTTCATAAAATTCCAGGCAAATTCTGCAACAAAATGTGTCAGCACTGCAGCAAGAGCAAGCGCTCGA
The DNA here is from genome assembly GCF_027943255.1 of Anastrepha obliqua. Taxonomy (NCBI): domain Eukaryota; kingdom Metazoa; phylum Arthropoda; class Insecta; order Diptera; family Tephritidae; genus Anastrepha; species Anastrepha obliqua. Next base: position 176,784,860 of record NC_072892.1, read on the forward strand.
GGAGTCGCAGCGGCTGTATGAAGCATTGAAGGAGTTCATGCTGAAACTGCCGAGTCATAAAGTGCGCGCGGAATTAAATAATGTGAAAGTGAGTGTGTGGCTTGTGAAGATTGTATGAGTTGTATGTTAAAAACTTTTACTTATGCTTTCAGGCTACTTTGTCCGGCAAAGAGCGTAAGCTTAAAGCGCTTATGGCTGAGCTCCAAGTGAAAGAATTAGATGAGAGAACTAATTCGCAAAAGTTGGAAGAATTCAAGGTGCGCCTCACCGATGCCAAATCACAACTTAATCAAGAACGAAGACAAAAACAAAAACTGCTCGAAGACCAACAGCTGCTGGTGCAAATGCAGGCGCAATGCTTCTCAGCGCCGCCAAATATACAACGCACATTGGGCGCTGGCTTCAAACTTATTAGTGGAGTCTGAGGGTGAAAAACGTATCAAGTAAAAGGGCTTCAATGATATTACCAGGTAGAGTTGGATGAGGAATTTTGGTCGATAAACAGCATTCAGGATATTTCGGAACTCTTCTGATGTCATTTTTCTAGACATCTGTAATTTTATAGTTTTTGCCTCCTAAAGACTGCTTGGAGTTATAGGGGGTGGTATATATACAAGTTTATTTTTAAAAATAAATGTATGAGCAAAAGTAAACACTTCTCGGTGCATTTTATTGGAACAGAATTTGATGCATGCGATATAAATTGGTTTGAGGATGTTGTTGTTGTTGTAACTGGCGTTGAATAACAAGGGAGTTCTTGCTAAAATAATCCGCCTCATCAGATCCCTTTACGAGAACTCCGAACTGGCAGTGCTTCACAACGGCAACATCAGCGACCCATTCACCACCAACGCAGGCGTAAGGGAAGGTGGTCCCCTGTAGTCCCTTCTCTTCGCCATCGTCCTAGACGACATTATGAGCCAGTAGATCCTGTACAAAAGAGGCATCGTATGGACTTTCACCAGACATCTTAAGGACCTGGACTTCGCCGATGACATCTACCCCCTACCACAAAAACTTACTGACGTGAAAGCGAAGGTGAGCAGACTAGTCACGCTGGCACGCACTATCGGACTGAAGGTCAACATCGCCAAGACAGAGGCTATAAGGGTCAACCACAATAAAGCAAGACCTATAATGGTTGACGGGTGCCCAGTGGAATTTGTCGAAAGCTTCTGCTACCTCGACTGCACTATCACGGCAGACGGCGGAGCAAATAAAGATGTCAATTGCAGGCTTAACAAAGTCAGGGCGGCGTTCGACCGAATGCATACAGTATCAGTATGGGCGAGTTCGAAAATCCCCAGGGGCACTGCGAATTTTCAGCTCATGTTTGAAGTCAGCATTGTGGTACGGAAGTGAGAAATGGCTGACTTTGGCTTTCTTTGCTGAAATCTTTGCTGAAAAGGATTCCAGCGCAGGGCCTATTTAGCACAGTTGTCGTCGCTCTTTCTCAGCATGTGCCCATCTCCCTTGTCGTATGGTATTTCGATTCCAGCATTCACCTGTGAGACTTTCCTCAACAAATCGACATTGGCTATTCTTCGAGATTTGCAAGATGCGACAGAGACAGCGGTTATTTGTCATCGAAATAAATAGATACGTAAAATATTACTTATTTAAAAGGCTATGTGAAATGGTTGACTATTCAATAGTTACTAAAAGCACGTGCAAACTTTTACCTTCCATTTCAGTCCCGTGCCGTACGACGGAGTCTTATTGTCCACTAGCAAGCTCCTCCATCGTAGACGATTCGAGGCTGTTGTTTTTTGCAGCGTCCCACGTGATGTCGGCATCTGGTAGTTCGCAGAACATCGACCTTCGCCAACTGATCTTTGGCCGACCACGACCTCTGCTCTCTTGCGGGTTCCAGTCCAGTGCCATTCTCGTGATGCTATCTGATGGTTTTGTAAGCATGTGACCTATCCATCGCCACTTTCTGTGTTTGATTTGCCATATGATGGGCTCCATATATGAGAATGTATGTATAATTGTCGCCTACATCAATTTCTGTGTGTTTGGTCGAGTTCTTCATCCAATTTGTGAAGATCGTTTTGATTTTGCCTCGCAAATGGAGGGACCTACAGTTTTATGCCGTCTCCGAACGGAAAATGGTTTTTGAATTAAGAAGAGGAAGATAAAAAAGAAGACAAGGGTCCTCTCTGCGTAAGGAGGATTTAGTGGAGAAGGATTTGATTTCACATGATTGCTATAAGGAAGAAACGACTGGTGCGCTCCGCTAAAAATTGAAAGAGTCGATACAATCATGACAATTATGGAAATCGTGCTGGCTTGAGAGCACTTTTTTCATTGCCAAAGAACTAAAGATGAGTTACATATAAAGCAATTCGAGATCATTTGCATGAGGCTGGTCTCGAGAAGAAGAAAATAATCTTTTGAACCGAATAGATGTATGCGTTTTTTTGTTTTTTTTTTGCTGAAACATAACAAAGTGGGCTTATTTTTAACGCCGATCGTAACTGGAGTTGGAGAATGGGTTTACATCAAAGAAAAACAGCCGAAAAATATTCTAGTTGAGAAACATCGCAGAGCCCGGATTCACGGCTAAGAAGAAGGTTATTCTGTGTCTTTGATAGGAAACGAAAGTAATTTCCACTGTGAGCTGCTCTCATCCGACCAAACTCTCAATTCGAACCTCTGCATTCAACAACTGACCGCAAGGAAGTAGTCCACAAATAAGAAAGCTGTTGTATTCTATCAAGCAAACACCAGGCAGAACACTTCTTTAACGACGCATCCAGAAGAAGCTCCGAGAGCTTGAATGGCGTTTCCACGACAGTCGGTTCTACGTAAGCGGAACGGCCGGAATTTATATCCGGCCAAGGACTGTCACTTCAGCAGCCCGCCCCATATATGTATGGGGAATGTTTATGTTGATACAACAACAGAACTTTAATGGGAAATTCAAACGCATCCGCCATATAGTTGTGACCTCAAGAGAGACTACGAAAAATAAGCTCATTTACCAATAGAGACGAGAAGTTAAGAAATTATCCTCAAAGTGGGTAGAATGCATTGGATCATCTATAGACTTCATTATCGAAAAAATGCGAAAAAGGCTCAAACTCTTTACTTGACCTACTTATAATAAACGGTGCTGGTTTATTGAATTTACAATAGTTTACATATTGATTTTTTTAAAGAAATCTCGAAAAAAAATTAACTCTATTTTCAATTCTAGGTAGTAAAATTTGATAATCAATTCAAAATTGTGTTAGATAAGCTAGGAAATGATAAGGGCATACGAAGAAATGAACTGGAGCGGAATGCTAGTGTGGAATTCCTACGGAAAAAAGCTCTTCGCAAAGAATGAACAAATCACACAAGACTGAGAAGCTGAAAATATAGTACATTTGCTTCTTTTCAGCATCTCAGTAAAAATTTGATTATTCATTCAATGCCAAGAGAACTTTACGTCCATTGGGTTCGCATATCACCAGAGAATTAAATTCATTTTTGTCTACTAAGAAATTTCACAAACGGTTTTCCTCGCAAATTTGTTTTCATACCTATAAACCTATATGTTTTCAAATTTCAACTTAAAAAAACAAAAAAAAATCAAAGCAGTTGATATATTTAAACCGTCAAGCCAGTCTTAAGCTCATGCATATCTTGGCTGTGATCGCTAGTCTCCACAAAAATGCAATCCATATAATTCTCGTGGCTAGAATAGACATACGGCACCACAGCGCTTGATATCGCAGACTGTGTCGGCTCTGTAACGCTTTGTTCTTCACAATTTTGTTGTTGCTTTGCTTTCTTCAACGAGTCTTTGAATTCTTCAATAATGCATTCGCGCGCTTTCAGTTCAATTTGATTGATCGATAACTCAGCGCTAAGCGCTTTCAATTTCTTTAGCTGTGAACGATTTATACGCTAAAAAGGGAGGAGAGGAAGGAGTGCCAAATATGTAAAAAGAGATGAGAAATGATATATGAATGTTTTTATTATTTCTCGCTCACCTGCGTCACGACAAGCTTTTGCTTAACTTCTGTTGTTGGCAGATTCTCTACCACTCGTTTCAGTGAGTCACACACGCGATGAGTTTCCTCCAGCTTTTGCTCAAGCTTCTCTTTATGAATCTCTTGTTTCAGATTTCGTCTGAAAGAGTTAAGTTTCACAAATTTAATCCATGGTTGTGCCGATAGTTGTTGAATATATTTCAAGAAATTTTTTCTTTACTCATTTAAAGGACGGCTACTTTAAGATCTAAATATTTTTTAATGGCAAGGTTGGACGGAAGAATCTGGATTAGACATTTCTCATGGTATTTAAAATAAGAGGTTTTATTAGAATATTTTAATAACTCGTGTGTACCTCCCCATCAGACTCAAGTTCAGGTTAGCATACCACTGCAGTATATCCCAAGCAGAGGTAGCGGTCAATGATGGTGCACTCGAAACTGGTAAGGGAATACCTGACTTCACTTTCGATCGCAGCCGAATTCTTTGATATAAGACTAATCTGGGTGCTTGGTCATAGCGACATTGCAGGGAACTACAAGGCAGATGAGCTGGCTAGACAGTGGACTTGTGAGATAGTTACCCTGCGATATGTGAGGATTGGGATCCCGTTGACTACCTACGGTCTGCTCCTGGAGATGTGAGCTTCACGTCACCTCAGCGAATGCTACAAACTTGTAAGGTCACGAAATCTTTCTGGCCATGAGTCAATCTGAGGCGTTCGAGGGATCTCCTGAGGTGTACAAAATATTAGTCCTTTTTGCGTCAGTTGAATGAAGGATGAGGTGGAATCATCTCAGCACTTTCTCGTTAACTGTCCTGCTTGCGCAGAATTAAGATATAAATATCAGTCATCGCTCGGGTGTCTTCACTAAATACAAAAAATGGGTCTGCCAAGATAGATCTCAATATCAGATTATTGTTAAAAGCTACGAAGCAAATTCATAAAACTGTTTAGATACAACGTGATTCATAAGACTTAAAATGCGGAACCTTAAAAAGTTCCACAAGATTTCCATAGACTGAATTTGAGTTCTTGATTATCGAAACATCCCAGAAAATGATGATTCCGGTTGTGTTAACCCCTTCATACTACTGGTGAAATTTATCAGGTGTAAGATATCTAAATCTGCTGCAAGTATATTCGCAGATGTAGCAAAAAGAGAGAGCCAGGACGGTGAGAGCAATACAGCTGAGGAGAAGAAGCTGAAATCATTCCATTCCATCCTCCAGGAGGCTGCTACAGAAAGTCTAACCGCGTCGATATCTAACGGACAATGCCACAAAATTCGACAACTGTTCCGTCGAGCGTCTTCGATCTACACGTAACCAGAAATATCTCTCGACTTTGCACGTTTGTACACTAACACAACGCCCGCTGAATTCACGCTAATCCCACCTTTCCAGGAGCAGAACATTGATTTTTAAGGAACCCCATACCCCTCATTTCACGGTGCAATCACCTGTCTCAGCTCCCCCGCCTTGGATTGATTGCTGCATTGTCCTGTAAATACAAGATATGTAGGGGTACGAATTTGTAGGTGCAAGCTGAAAGAAAAACTATCAATATCACTTGGTGGCCGCGATATAGAATACCAGGAATCTATTAAATATCTTGCCATGTGCATTGATTCCCGACTAATATTCAGGGAACATCTTAGAGCTGTTAGTGTGAAGGCGACAAAGGTTAACAACGGCCTTTTGGGAATGCTACCTAATATAGGAGGACCACAGGGCACCAGGAGAAAAAATCTTTCCACAGTGACCGACTCCAAAATGCTCGGGCCTCTCCAATCTGGGCTGAAACAAAAAAGTGCCATTTTACTGCAGAATAAGTGCCTTGAGAACCAGGCCATGCAGTCTATAAACAGCCGGGCAAATGAACAGAAGAGGTCCCAAGCTGACAGAGGAACTCGAACAAGCAGAACGTTCTACCTCGATAGCTGTTTCGACGGGTTGGATCCAGAGGGAGAGGTGTGTTAGATGAGTGGGTTTAATGGGACATCTGAAAAGGTGGTTAGTGTCGTGTGGGGTGCCTTAATATGCCGGACATATGTTTAGTATGTCGGGATCGATTCTGGATAGGTAGGAGTTTAACCTGCTACAATATCCAGAACGTAATTGTGCCAAGGTTACGCGGGACTCTCGGGGAAATTGGAGCTCTTCGTCTGCGATTGGTGGTGGTTGGACTCCGATAACGGCATTAGGGGGTCGCTAGGTTAAGAAGGTGGTGAGAGTCTCACTGTACAAAGGTACTGCTACAACAACAACAACAACAACCTCGATAGCTGAATGGCAATCGAAATGGGAACGGTCACCCGGTGGTCGCATAGGTTGTTCCCATGGATTAACGAGTGGATCTGTCGAAAACACAGAGAGCACGCAGCTTTTAAGCGGGCATGGATGCTTCCAAAAATATCTGCATCGGCTTATTGCCCAGAATGCTTGGACGAAGAGGAGACTATCGAACATGTGGTATTTTATTGCATCAGGCTCGCTACTGCACGAGACGACCTACCAAACAAAACTGGTGTGTTTCTAACGCCCAATAATCTCGGCCTAATAATAAAGACGGATGAAAGCTTTTGCAACACGAACTATTGTGGAATTGAACGCAGCAGCAAGAGCAACTGCCGTATTGCAAGATGTAGAGTATTTTTAGTGGCGTTAAAGTCCCACACTGACTAAGGGTTTCGATTACTTTTACACCTCCTAAAAAACAAAATTCAAAAGAAGGGGTGCTTCCACTAACCTATTGAGCTTCATAAAATAAAGTCGTGCTTAAGATACCAAACCACTACGAAGCAATTGTTTCTCAATCAAATTCGAGAACCAACCTGAAACTCCAGAACAATTCTGGCTAAAATAAGCCTTTCTTCTCATTTACTCGCTCACCTTTGCAACATCTGCACTTTCTCCAACAACTGATAGCGATTCGGATCTTCACCCTTAAGTATGCGCCAACGATGCACTCCAGTCGGTGTCTTCGCATCCTCCGTGAGTGAGCGCACCTTGATGCGTTCCTGATTCAAAGAACGCTGTAATCTTATGATTTCTTCACGCATATCTGCTGTACTCTTAATAGCACGCGTCAAACAATCACGTTCCGTTTGCAAGTTGGCTATTTCCATTTTCAGCAGGCGGATATCCTCAACCCGCTGATTGTATTGGGTTTGACCTGCATGTAGAATTAAAGGAAGTAAACATTTAGTGGGATTGGACATATTTGCGTTTCAGCACCTTGATCCAAAGCCGCTTGTGTATTGCAGAGTTTGTCGCGCAGCACTACGATCTCATCATTGCGTCGCACCATTTGCAAACCAATCAGGTTCTTCTCTTTGCGCGTCTCGTCCAGGTCCTGTGACATTTTCATGAACTTTAACCCATCCTCGTGTATAGTCTTGTGTAGATTCTCATTTTTGGTTTTAATCTCACGCAAATCACGCCGCACACTCGCCAGCAAATTCTCCTTGTTCTTCAATTCAGACTGGAGCTCCTTTTTTTCGTTGTTCAAACGCTCTATTTGCAGATTCAGATTGGCGATCTTATTTTGATTGACCATAATTTCTGCGGTAAGTTGTTGTATTTGATGATTCGTTTTCTAGTGAACAAAATGAAAAAAGAGTAAGTGGAATGCTTCTCTGCTTAAGGCTGAAAGTAAAGATCTTGACCTTATGACCTTTGGTAACCCTCAATATTTTAGTTAACAAAGCATTTTTTTCCACAATTATTCTACTGATCTCTGTACTAATTTCTTGACTACCAATAGGTCAGTGATCCTTACTTGCGCCTGTTTGTAAGTTTATATGTATTTGGTGATTAAGAAGGTGCACCCTTGTACCGTCTGTAGTACGCGGAAATTGTCGCGCTCCTGCGTGCAGGTTTCCAAACTTCGCCTGAGGCCCATTTTTTCTGAGTGCGCAATCTCCAATTGCTTTTTGACGTTGATCAGTGTTAAGTGCTTTTGTTGTAATTTCTCGCTGAGATCCGCCACTTGATTCGATTTCAACTGTATTTGTTCTGCATGCAAAGAAGTTGTTATTTAAATATTTGGATTGACTAACAGAATTGACATTTTGAATCTTTAACAATAATTTTTTTTTATCAAATTCAACTAATTTCTTTATACTAATTAAAATTTGTGACTTTATTGAAATTTTAAAATCATTTTTTTCACTTATTGACATTTGCCACCTTGACTGATACAATATTTGCTTGAAGTTTTGAATTTGTAATCAAACCTTAAGATACTATCGATATCGAAGTTATCGATATCTACAAGTATCGATAATATCTCCGAATACCGATTATATATGTATATATAATTGGCGCGTACACCTTTTGGGTGTTTGGCCGAGCTCCTCCTCCTATTTGTGGCGTGCGTCTTGATGTTGTTCCTCAAATGGAGGGATCTACAAATTTATGCCGACTCCGAACGGCTGATATTTTTTATAAGAAGCCTTTTCATGGCAGAAATATTCTCGGAGGTTTGGTATTACCTGCCAAGGGGCGGCCACTATTAGACAAATCTTTTCCTATAATTTTTGGTATGGAAGGCACTCACCATAGCATTCGGCTACATCGGCAGAGATTTCTCAACAAAATCAGCCCACATGCGACTTTTGGTAAAGGAACGGTTGGTTTTCGAAATGGGCAAAATCGAATGGGTGGTTAACTCTCTATTTCCGTATAACGGTAATTCCAAAAACTTCAAAAACTGCGATACTTCTCTAACTAAGGAACAAAATTTGCCACAAAGGTCACGTGTGGCAACTAAGTTATGATATTCTGTAAAAAAAAATGCAAGCAAAGGAAGCTACAAACAAAATTTTTTATCGATCTTCATAATAGTCTGCCTCTAGCTCAGAGCCATGATTCCAACGGTGCTCCCACGATAGAAAGTTTACTTAGAAATCCGCCCAAGCTAACAAATTAAGCTACAAATTAAGCAGCAAATTAAGCTTCAATGGCCTCGTACACAACGATATGATTGTTCCCTTGAGGTGCGACTTCATCTTGGCGAATAAGAAAAAGTCGCAGGAGGCGACATCGGTGCTGTAGAGTGGATGCGGCAATGTTAGAATGCCCTACCGGTGCGTTGTCAAGATCCAATCATTCTCGTTGAGTTTGGGACTCCCACAGTGAAAGCGTGCCTTCAGCCTCTCCAAAACGTCGTCACGGAACTGGCCACTCACTGTCTCGCTTTCGTTAGTCACTTGCCACCCGTTTCCACACGCCGTTGGCTTAGTTTATAGAACTCAGGGGAATTCTTAAATATCCAGGTCTCATTTCTAGTGACAACCTAACTTATCAGATATTCTGCCTGGCCAATCGATTTTCGAGCTGCTTGTAGTGTGACTTACTCATTTTCACAACGCCACTGTTTAATTTACAGGGGGCATACAGTATTTCAAGGCGTGCATATATGTGGCTATCACTTCCCGAAACTATTATTTTTCTTTTTGTTCTTTTTCACATAAGACATGGAGGGCTACAACTTAACTCAAGAAATGCAGAGACATGCAGTTATTGTCGCTATTTGCGCAAATCACACCGATTTAGAAATCTCTAGATTTCTTAAGTGCTCCCGTTCATTCGCCCGTAAGGTTCGCAGTGGATTAGAAGCATCATGCGGTCCTGCAGAATCTGTTGTAAAACGCAAAAAACATGAGCAACGCCCTGACACTGTGCGATCTGCAGAACTTATTCACCAAGTGGAAGGGATCATTGACGAGGACCTTTCAAAATCACTGAGACTTGCGGTTCTAAAGACGGTAGTGAAACCCTGGATTGATTTCTCATACTGCATCCTCATGCAATCATTTCCGGACCCGAATCACTTTAGGGGTAACTTTATTATTTTTGTATAAAACCACTCATGACATTTATTTTTTAAAGATAATCTCTTTCGAATGTTAGCTGCAACTGCGCCGCAATTCGGCCATCCGTAAACACCAATTTTGAATGATTCGCTGGAGGGCTTCGGTCGGTCGGTCGCTATCTCGTGAATAACTTCAGTAATGTTGGCTTCATATGCTTTAGTCGAGGCTGGTTTATCCACAAAGCATTTAGACTTTACATACCCCCACAAATAAAAGTCCAAATGTGTGATATTACATGATCTTGGTTGCCAATCCAGACCGAGAAAGGTACGAGACGAGAGATAAATTGCTCATGCATTGTTTCAAAGGCTGTATGGCTGTGTGGCAAGTATTGCCGCCTTGTTAGAACGAAATGTTGTGGAGATCACGATGACTTCAATTTCCGGCGTAAAAATGTCATTTATCATAGCGCGATAGCGTTCGCCGTTTACTGTTACATTGGCGCTAGGCTCGTCTTTGAAGAAAAATCGGCCGATGGTTCCTCCAAAGATAACGTGAAAATAAATAAGCCTTTGAGTGTAAGTTGCGCCCGGTGTGGCCCAAATTTGTTTTCTACGCAACTTAATTTTCACACCTCGCAAGCTACCACGTAGGTAGATGGGTAGGTAGTGCTCGCTGATCTGCAAAAAGGGCTCACTTAGACCTCAAGGGTCCATTCCACCAGTTCTGTGTATTTGGAGTCGAATTATTACTTTATGTAATTCTTGGTGCACGTCAAGTTTTAACAATCCGTTCAGCCTTTTGTCAGCAATATCCTTTAAGAATGAAAAATATGTTGGTCCTAGGCACATTTGTCTAGTCTTACAAAGAGCAGGATAGTGGCAAAGTAGGTATTCCAAAGTACCCATAACATTTGCTTCGCTGCATGTGCTACCCCCTCACTCTGGACTAATTCCATTTTGGCTGCGCGACAGTGTTCCGTCAGTACTCCAACCAATATTTTGCAGTCTTTTCTAGAGAGTGATAAAATGAAGTTTGTAGTGTTCGTATTTCAAGTCCTCAGCGTAATTTTGGCAGTTATTTGCGAGGTTGAGTGTTCCCAGTGTTCGACTGCATTTACGGAGCTAGTTTCTCATTTAGTTCCGTTTTTAGAAAGGAGAGTGATGGGCAAGCAAATACCTGCCTTAGCGAGCTCATCATTTCGTTCTATTTCTTTGTGTCCTGATATTTAGTAAATAGTGACCTGCCTATTTCCGCAGAGCTCATACATTTTGGATCTGCAGTGTTGCACGCATTCCGAGTTAGTCCAGGGAGCCATAATTGCTTTAATAGCTTTGTCCACGAGTTAAAAGGGGTTAATTCCAGAGCCAATTCAGCTGCTTTTGTTGCGGTATAGACTTCAACTTGAAATATGCTATAGTAATTAGGGAGTCTGAAAAACTTTTGACGATCAAATTGCGGTCAAAAGACAGTTCCTACTCCCTCCGCCATATTGGATCCATATTGGATCCATCCGTAAAGAAGCTACCACGTAACAGGGAGGTTATTATATCTCAGACACCGCACCAGGCCTGCTTATCATATCATCTAAATCAATGATATCTATGGATTGTATATCTTCTTCTTCTTGATTGGCGCGATATCCGCTTAAGCGATTTTGGCCGTGTCTAACAAAGCGCGCCAGTCGTGTCTTTCTTGTGCTTCCCGACGCCAGTTGGAAACACCAAGTGAATTTAAGTCCTTCTCCACCTGATTTTTCCAACGTAAAGGAGGACTTCCCTTTCCTCTGCTACCACCAGCTGGTACCGCATCGAACACATTCAGAGCCAGAGCGTTTGTATCCATTAAGATGACATGGCCCAGCCAACGAAGGGTAATGGTTGTACGGATTAGGCTAAGGCCTTTATCTATTGTGCGCCCTAAATTACTTAATTATAATTACTTAGTACACCGAGGAATCGAATCAGCTCCTTATGAGGGAGCAATTGTAGGTCTTCCTCCTTTAGTAGGTACGAGCTCAGGACACTGTGTCTCCTATGGCTTAATGCCCCACTGTTGATGATTAAGTGTTCCATAGACTCCTCTTCATCACAGCAGAACCTGCATAATCTTTTACTAGATAATCATATTGTGTTAAAGTGTTTGTTACAAGCAAAGTGACCTGTAAGTGCTCCACCGAGTAATCTGAGGCCCTTTTTATCTAGGGTTAGAGCAGATTTTGCTCTGATGGCATTGAAGTTCAAAAACTTTTTGGAGTGATTAAGGCCGCTTGTGCCGTTCCGGCGTTCCCTGATTTTAGTTTGAATCCATTTTTTTGGTTTCCTGTTTTAGGTTGTTTTTTTAAGCCGAAAAATAGGGTTGGCCCAATAAAGTTTGCCTTCTCGTTTCCTTCGTGCCCCTCATGTCCTTGTACCCAAATCAGTGAGAAATGATTATGAGTGGCCAGTTTGTTGAGTGCATTGTTACACTCTATTAAGACTTTTGACTTGGATGTGAAGCTATTCAAGGCTTTGAGAACCGATTGGCTGTCCGAAAGTATTTTAATTTTAATTTCTCGAACCCTCTTTTGGATACGATTTCCATTGTTTCCATTATGGCGAAGAGCTCCGCATGAAAAATTGTGGTATCCGTACTTAGTGATAGGGATTTGGAACCATCTGTATAGAATTTTTGTGAGTCCTCATTTATCCATGTTGGGTTAGTGTTCCACTCTTCGCTAGACCGGAAGATATCCTTGTATCTATTTATAAAATTGAGTACGGGTTCCGAGTGTTCACATTCGCCTGGGTTATGCATACTGCATGTTGAACCCTGTTCAAGATATTAAGCTGTCCAGTAAGATCGCCTGGTTTAAGTTTTGCTTTCATATGAAAAGGGAGTGTTTGCATAGTAGCTTCCTCTTGTGTTGCTAAATGTAGCGGTGGTAAATTTAAAAGCGCTTCCATGCCAGCAGTTGGGGTAGTTCTTATGGCCCCTTTTATGCTTAGGCACGCTAGCCTTTGTAGTTTACACTGTTTTGTGTACCACCACAGTTGACCAGTTGACCCACCATACCAAAGCCCCATATAGTACAATAGGTCTTACCATTTGGGTGTAGCTCCTCAAGGTTATTTTAGGATTTACCCAAGAGTTCTTTTGTTATCCAGGGTTTTTTCGTCGCCTTTTTTATTACTGAGTTAACGTGGGCCTCCCAAGTGAGTTTTTTGTCGATGATAATTCCTAGATAGGCCAACGAAACCGCTGGATCTTTATTCGCTGTGCTATGTCTATGTCGTCGTAAAGCTCATACAGCTCATCGTTCCATCGCCTGTGATACTCGCCGTTGCTAACATGCAAAGGTCCAAGAATCTTCCAAAGAATCTTTCTCTCAATCACTCTAAGGTGCATCTCATCGGCTGTTGTCATCGTCCAAGCTTCTGCGCCATATGCTAAGATGGGCATGATGAGAGCCTTGTAGACTGTTAGTTTTGTTTGTCGAGAGAGGAGTTTACTACTCGGTTGCCTACTTAGTCCAAAGTAGCACTTGTTTTCAAAAGAGATTCTACGTTGGATTTCAAGGCATTATATATAAATATAATTGGCGCGTACACCCTTTTTTTTGGGTATTTGGCTGAGCTCCTCCTCCTATTTGTGGCGTGCGTCTTGATGTTGTTCCACAAATGAAGGAACCTACAGTTTCAACCCGACTTCGAACGGCACATATTTTTATGAGAAGATTTTCATGGCAGAAATATACTCGGAGGCTTGCCATTGCCTGCCCAGGGGCAACCGCTATTAGAAAAAACTTTCGGCTACGGCTGTCGCCTTATCGTCTGTATATATAATCCTTAAATAATCTGTCTCGGAAACACTCGAGTCAAGTTCAGTTCCGCCCTTTGCAGTTTTTCTACTTCGTTATTTGTTTTAATTTGTTTTCAAACCTCAAGGAATACATCGACAATGAAGTTATTTTCCGTTTCCAAGTAACTCAACTCAACACTTATTTTCAAAACATAATAACACCTACCTTGTTGGTATTCGATACGCTCATGCAGGGTCTCAACCTCTTGCGCCATTTCGTCGCGCTCTTTCTCCGCTTTTGAAACGTTCAAACGCATTTCGTCGAGTTTCACATTCAACTTGCTTATATCCAATTGCAGTCCGTCGATATGAATAGACTGCATCATGATGGTATGTTTGAGGTCCGCAATCTGATTGTTCAATTTGACAATATCGCTGCGCAATGCGTCTCGTTCATGTTGGATGTGCTCCTTGGCGCGGCGCAATTCATCGAATTTATAAGTGGAATTAAGCACATCCTTTTCCAATGCATTGATTTGGTTTCTAAACAAAGCACAAACAATCATTACTTATCCACTAGGAGGGTAGACCTGAAGCACTCACTTTAGGCGCGTTATATCTTCGCCCAGGGTATGATTTAGCCGATTCAGTTTGTACAATTTGGATGAGATAGAGCTATGATCTTGCACCGCTTTCTTGTATTTTTTAGTTAATTGAGTTATTGTATTGGCCTTTACTTTATCCTCCAAACGCAACGCTCTAATTAAATCCTCATTCTCACGCACGTCTTTACGCAGATCGGCTATATCTTCCTCATTCTTAAGTATCTGTCTGTTATTTACTATGTTGTCATTACGCAATTTCTCCAATACATGCTTTTGCTGATCGAAATCGGCTACCTTCCTCGCTAATTTCCTTTGAGTTTCCATTAACTGACCGGCAAAACAGGTAAGTAATTAGTGATGAGTAAACAAATAAACAAACAAGGATGCGACAAAAAATGGCCCCGATTACCTCACGATTCACGGCATCGAATCTCAAGGCCGTGCGCGTATTGATCTCCTTCTGATCATCCAGGTTGTTTAGAAGACTTCGAATTTTGATCTCAAAATTGCCCTTCTCCGTTTCGAGCTGGCGAATTTGCATACTCATCTTTACTATACTCTCTTCATTGTTTTTGTTCATATACTCGAGAGATTCAGAATAGTAACGTTGAAATTGTACACGCTTCTCAAGATCGTTTACTTCCCCGTTGAGACGATCGCGTTCACGTAAGATAATATTTTTATACTTCGATAAATGGCCAAATCTGAGGACGAATAAAAGGAATTAGGAATGGAAGGAATTTTATTATAATCTAGTAGACAATTTTTTGGCGTATGTGCGCCAATATTGCAATAAATCGATTTTTAAGCGCGCTTGTTGCTGGCACCATATCGACAATGTTAAGCTGATACATTTTTGGAAACAAAACTTCAGTCATAATGGCTCGATAGTGCCCGCCATTTACCGTAACAGTAGCTCTTTTTTCATTTCGACAGAAATAAGGACCGATGATGCCGTCATTGCAGTGTAGTATTTTAATCAATGGTGAACGAGAATCCGAAACCGAAACCATTGATCCACTTAGGTAGGTAGAGAGGTTTGGCAGCCAATGCCACTTAGACCACGAAATGGGACCGTTGTGAGCCGCAGGGGCTGGGCTACATAACCCTTTCTAGTTTAAACAATCCTGAGCTTTGGACAAAGCGTAAAAGTTTGTTGATACCTAAAGTGTATAGATTATCCATATTTCTTAAGAAGTAGGATCTTAAATATCGGTACTGCTTCTGGCTAGAGCCGGGCTTGTGCAAAGAAGGCGTTGAATTGTTTCCAACTCCTCCTCATTCCTACAGCTTCGATAGAAATCATGCATGTAAACGAATCTAATCTGCTTGCGTGATTTTCTTTGAAACAATGTCCTGTGATGGTCCGTCCTAAGGTTCAAATTTGAAGTCTACTCACTTTTATAAAATTCTTGGGTAGACGTAAATTTAGCCTTGGCCATGTTTGCCTAGCAATTTCACAGGTACTAATTGTCACTAATCCATCTTTTCTTTACGGAATTGATAAGTGCGTCCATAAAAAGAAGCTTACAAATGGCGAGAGGTACCCCGTTAAAATAATTTATATGTTTGGCATACAGGTGCATTCTCTTGCAAGTTGGTCAGCCCTACACTTTCCTGGTACAACTCTGTAGCCTGGAACCCAGCATAAGATAATACAATACTGTTTAGCCATCCCATCCCATTACGAAATTGGCGACAATGTAAGACACTTCCTGATGTTATCTGGAAAGCGTCCAGAACCCATAGGGCAACTTGATCGATAGGGCAGATATCTTTTAATGATATTTTGTTTATCTCTAACCATCTTAAGGCTTCATGAATAGCATTTATTTCCGCTTGAAAAACAGTACAGTGATCCGGTAGTTTAAAGGATTCACTGATAAAAAGCTCTTCACAATATAACCCGGATCCTACACCAGTATTTATTTTAGATCCGTCCGTGTAGATCTTACGGGTGTTTTGAGTCATGGATCTTCTTCAAGCCATTCCAGCCTAGAAGAGATTTTCACTGAGAAATCCCTTTCGAAGCAGGGAATAGCAAGGTGATAATCACAATCACTGGGTATATCCGTATAGATGTCTAAGATGGTTGAATGTCCATGTGTGACAGTCTTCCATTGAGAGCTCGCTCTGAGCCTTAAAGCGGAGCAGACTGCTGAATATTTGCAGAAGAGATCAAGCGGGGGCAGATGAAACGGGCGAGAGCTACTGTAGGGATGACCTATAGGAGTCGATTCGGCCCTGAGGAAAAGGCAAGTATCTTTGAGTATAAAAGCGAGATCCGCCAACCGCTAGCCCGTGAAATCAGCACCTTTATTAAATAGCATTCCACGCGTGCATGCCGTAATAAAAGATCAATTACCACCCACCACAGCTGACGAGCTCGAGACGATCAACGAGACACGCAGAACGAATGTATCTAAATCCGGGCTCTAGTGAGTTTTCTGCCGACACCTCTGGTCGCTGTTGTGCTTTGAAACTGTTTTAAGACTTTCCGTCCTGTTAACAGTCGCTACGCCTCATGCCTAACTTGCGATATTACGAGTTTACTTTGTTTCTAACAAACCGAGCCTCACGCGAAATACTCAATTTGTCTTTTATTCTACAAAAGCATTTGCAAAGTTTCCTTCTAATCGAAACTTACTCTGACGTATCATCCTGTTTCTTCACCTCCTTACTCTCCATTCCTTCGCATTTTATCATCACTTCCTGCAAACGCTCCTGTGTGTCTTGTTCCCGCAATAACGAGGCATCACTCTCCATCCAAGCCTTACCTAAACAAGCATCAAAGATTAAACATCAGCAAATATTTTATCATTCATCACACAAATGACTGCCTCCACATACTGAGCGCTTCACGCAGCTTTTCCATAGCCTCTTCTGAATTAGCAGTCAGCTCCAAAGCTAAGCGCAACTTATTCTCCGCGCGTATCACCTGTGGTCTCAGCAGGGACGTCTCTTTTACCTCATCGGCAAAGCGACGATGTAAATTGAATATTAAGTCCACATATTTTTTTATTTTCGAAGCCTCGTAAGTATGGTTCACTTCCATTAGTTTTTGTATTGTCTAAGAGGGGCGATAGAAAGCAAAAGAATTAGGTGGGCCAGCTGGTCTGGTCTGGGCTTAAATTATTGCCGTCTCACCAAGTTGGCTGCTGAGAAGAAGTCATCGTTTAGGTCTTCCAACAAATCCAATTCATGGTCATATATAGAAGGGTCAGATAATATGACTTGCGGTTCCGGAGACTCTTCCTTTATGGACTCCTTCTTCTTTTTGCCTTTGTCTTTACGCTTTTTCGGTGGCATTTTATTTTAATTTATTTTCGTATAGGCGCCAATGAGAAAATTTATGGAAAATAGATTTCTGGCAATTTTTTTTGCAGGGTACAAAATAGTTTGGGGAAGATGACGAGATTTTTGTTAGAAAGCTTGTTTTTTTCAATTTGTACGTTTATTTGCTTTAAGAAATCTTTGCTATTTGTGTAAATATTTCTTTCTCTAAATATATAATTTTTCAGTTTAAGAATTTTATTTGCTTCTTGTTCAAAAGTGATTGAGTGAAAAAACATTGTCATTAATTTAAAAGGAAATTTTTTCGAAAAGTCGATCATAGAAATGGGATGTTCACATATAGAGAGAGACGAAAAAAGTATTCGATACATCTTTTTAAAAACTTATTTATAATATATACCTATGAAATGAGACTTTCAGCTATTAGTATATAAATGTCGCTGTGAGTATTTTTAAATCTTCCCAAATGTCTTGTTTTTTCTTCTGTCATCTGTCAACAATATTCAGTTCATTGTTTGTTACGTTTCATATAACAATGCATTTTTGTCACTCTTAAAAATGTCGAATTTCGAGCCTTCAAACTACGATTCGCGGACATCGTTGATTTTCTGTTATCAATTAAAGAAAGACGCTTCTCAAGCGCATCAAATGCTTATAGAAGCTTATGGTGGATATGCTCTAAGTAGAGCACACTGCTTCAGGTGGTTTGAAAAATTCCGAAGTGGTGATTTTAGCATGGAGAACGAGGACCGTGGCCGGCCACCGAAAAAGTTTGAGAACGCCGAATTGCAAGCATTGTTGGATGAAGATGATAGTCAAACGCAAGAAATGATGGCAGAGCAGTTGGGAGTGACCCAAAAAACCATTTCCAAACTTTGAAAGTCATGGGCATGATTTTAAAGGTCGGAAGATGGGTGCCGCATGAACTGACAATGTGGCAATGCACCGCCACATCGAAGAAGAGCGACCCGGGAATTGGTGGAGACGTATTGGGAACCACTCGTGCATGCGGCTTACTCACCAGACTTGGCGCCTTCCGATTATCATTTGTTTGCATCGATGGGCCACGCACTTTCCGAGCAGCGCTTCACTTCTCACGAAGAAGTCAACAAAATGGCTCGATGATTGGTTTGCAGCCAAAGACGGCCAATTTTTTTGGTGCGGCATCCACAAATTGCCTGAGAGATGGGAAAATGTGTCTCTAGCGATGGCTATTTTGAAGATTAAATTTGTAGCAATTTTTTGTTAATATCGTTTGAAATTGAAAAAAAGTCTCATTTCATAGGTATATATATTATATATATTTAAATGGCGGAAGAAAGAGCAAATACCTGAGCCTACCTCTTTAAGCGACTTGTTTTTTTAATAGCATAAAATAATTCCATGCACTTTTGGGAATGCTATTGCATTAACGGAACGTATCGAAACAGCCTTACCGCTACAGAAATTCAGCACAGCTCCGAACCTTACCTCCCACATTCAGCGTTTCCAATACCAGGAAGCTCAAGAAAATATTTTTTTATAATAGGTTGTAGCGGTTGTCTACTATGAAACATTCAGACTCTTAGTGCACTATGATACCGCATGCGGAACTTGTCCTGATCTTCTTAAAACCAATGTGAACTCTTCAAAAACTTAAGAAGATCTCTGATTTCCACCTCGTTAAAGAATTATTTACTTAAAGTAGTGAAACTTCGTCTGGCTAGAGCAGAACAGTGGCACAGAAGGTGTGCAAACGGCGCTTTCTCTTCTTTATCTAGACAGCTTCTGCAGAAATTATGTGCCTGTGTGACAAATTCATTCCCTTTCCTGGCAAGTTCATCAACAGTTTCGGTTCCCTCCATGTTCTGATATTCTGGAACACCGATCAGGGAAATGTTGGCTGCTCACCCAAGAGAATTGACCTCCATCCCAATAACTTCCCTGCAGCCAAACAGGGAGGTGATCTAGAGACAGATAGTGATCTGTGATCCAGTCTCCTTCTCTGAAAGGTCCCCACAGCTTTTGCAATGGGGGTTAAATGCTAACCCTAGCTTTTCCGGGAGTGTGCCGATCGTCCAGTGACCGGTAAATACAGCTATGAATTTGAAAATTGAATGGTGAGGGATCCAAAAGATTTTCTGAGTCCTTCGTATATCGTATTGGGGCTAAAGAGTTTTGCGAAATAGCACATGAAGAAATTTAGCTCCATTTTTTCTGCGCTTTCCTGAGAAATAATTTGTGCAGTTCCCCTTCACCAACTGTCAGAGGGTTGCCGATGACTGGGTAGGAGGCCTCTGAGACCAATTCGGTCCCGTTCCTGGCAAGCTCATCAGCAATTTCATTTCCCTCTATGTTCTTATGTCCTGCAACCCAGATTAGAGAAATGTTACCAGCACATCCTAGAGATTTGATCCCCCCACAGGAGTTTACTAATTTCGTTCTGCATCATAGTGTCGTCAGAGCCTTAATCGCGGCTTGACTATCGGAGAAAATGTTAATATCTCCCTAGCTCCCGCGTTCCCTAAACATTTTGCATACCTGCAGGATGGCAAACACTAGCAGTGTTCGGCAGATTAAAGGAGATAGATAAATTGGCTGATTTACAGAAAACCCCTACTCCGACTTGCGATTCCATCTTGGAACTGTCAGTAAAGACAGAGGTGCAAGCTTCGGTGGAGATTTTTCCCTCGATCCAATCCTGCCACAACCCTTAAACTCTAGTTTGCGTATAGAGAGATTTGTGCGAAGTTCGGAGAATACGGTGTTAACTTACATGCTCCGGTGATGCCAATGCATGCAGTCCTTTGCAAGAACACCAACAACAACTGCAATCGCGGGCAATGCGATCAGATGTTAAAAAAAAGTAAAGCTAATAAAACTGAGTGAATTATTAAGCTAATTTTAAAAAAAATTATAAATAATTGCATTTTAATGAGAACAGGCTAGAAAAATATTATGAAGAAAAAACTAAAACTCCGAGACTAAATAACAAAAAAAAAGCTAAATCAAGTTACGAAAATGATAATCTGGCCATACTGGTGCTAAAACTACGTCACTCATTGTCAAATTCGCTGAGAGCAAAGTAACGTTACCACGATAGGCGCCATCTCATAATTCTTCCCATCATGGACGGCAACGATGTCACATTGTGTTAATTTTTTTTCGTATATAACTAATACATTCTTAGTATTTTCGTAAACAAACTGATTCATTACCCGGACTACAGTGACCAACGAAAGTCTACATACACCCCCCATTTCCACTCGATTGAAAGTTCAAAAACATTACTAAAAAATGGGTTTACACAGTTTTATTTGAAAGCTTTTTCTAATCATTATAAACTTAAATAAATCCATACATGAACATAAGATGGCAAAGCTATGGTAAAAAAACCTAAAACCAATGTTGACAAAAGTCTACATACAGTACACAAATATCTTACTCCAGTGTGAAAAACTTCAATTACAGCTTGAAGCCGTCGCGTCATCGAGGTGACTAAATTTATTAGCTCTGCAGAAGTTATATTGTTCCAAGTTTCTATTAGTCGTTCTTTGAGTACTGAAGCGCTTGAAATCGGATTTTTACTAATTTTTTTATTTAAAATTTCCCACACATGTTTAATAATATTCAAATCTGGGCTTTGCGGTGGTGTATTTGATTGCCTTGGAGCATGATAAAACAGCCAATCCCTCACAATGTGTGCTGTGTGCTTTGGATCGTTATCCTGTTGAATGAATCAACCTGGACCAAGCTCCAAATCATTCACCGAAGATTTCAGATTGACTTCCAATAGTGATTTGTATTTATAACGATCCATATTACCTTCAATAAATACTAATCTTCCAACTCCAGATGCAACAATAGCTCCCCAAACCATTACATTGCCGCTTCACTATTGATACCAAATTCTTCGGACTCAGTGCAGTATTTTTTTTTTCCTCCACTTATTTTGCTCTTCCATCGCTACCGGATATATTGCACATCGACTCATCTGTAAACAAAACTTTTTGCCAAAAATCCATCCCCTTTTCCCTGTGTGCTTTGACGAACTCCAGGCGAAGTTCACGGTTTTTTTTCAGAAATAAGAGCATTTTTTCGTGGTGTTCTACTATGAAAGCCGTTTTTGTCCAGAGCTCTTTGAATTGTTCTTGGATGAACACACTTGTTGGATGAGCTTGCTATATCCTTGGCCAATTTCGGAGCAGAAACTTTTGGATTTTTGTCCACTTCTTTTAGAATCAAGCTGACGTCTCTGCGAGATAGTTTGCTCGGACGGCCACGGCACGGCTTATTTTGGGTGAAACCACTATTTTTCAAGTTTTTTACAATGATCTGGACTGTGGCATGACTTAAGTTAAGATTTTTCTGTCCTATGCTGAATAACTAAATTTCTAACGGCAACTGATATTTCTTTTCGGGGAGCCATTTTAGATGCTTAAGTATTCAAATTGCAATATTAGCAAAGCAAGCAACATAAGGAAAGGAAAGAAATAGACAAACGGTATTTTACCGTTATCACAGCATACCTAGGATATCAGAGTACAAGCTAGGAAACCGCTTCTGTATGTATACTTTTGTTAACGCTGTTTTTGCGTTTTTTTAGCATAACTGTGTTATTTTATGTTAAAGAATAGATTTGTTTTAAGGGTAAAAAAAGACCTATTTTCAATATTTTTTTTTTCTATGTAGAAAATTATTTATTTAATTCAAACTTTTTTCTGTCTTATAGATACATATTTAAGGAATAATTTCTGAAATTTAAAAATTCCATTGTAACGTCATTTCCGGTGACCCCTCGAAAAAAGGTGCGTCCGCGTTGTCCGCATAACTACTGACAGGATCATCAAAAATGAAAAAAAAAAATAAGTGTTTTACTTAAGACCATAAACTCGTGCTTGAACGAAGGAAAGAAAAAAAGTAAAAATTGGAATTTTGGCATACATTTTTCCAAAAAAATGAAAATTTCGGTCAAATTTGCTTGACATTTTGTTTTTTTTTTAAATAGTTGTAATTGAAAAAAAACAAAAATCCTTCGTTCAAGCAGAGTAAATTGTATCTCGAGCACCTGTGTAAAATTTCATCAAGATCGGTTGAGTAGATTTCGAGACAAACCGACTTTGGAAACACGGTTCCGAGAAAAACGCGTTTAAAGTTTTGAGTAAAAATAAAAGTGGCTTGGAGCACAGACCTTCCAAAGGCTGTATCTCCGAAACTAATATATTATTCGGATCTACTTGAAAATTTAGAATTATATTCTTGAGATGTATAAATTAATAAGTCAAAAAAATCGATTTTTTGAACCCACGAAACCCATGTAACCCCTTCAGTCGATTAGAAAAAGATTTCAAATGAAATTGCATGAACACATTTTTAAGCAAAGTGTTTGTACTTTGTAAACAACGAAAGGGAGGGGTGTACGTAGACTTCTGTCGGCCACTGTACGTCAGCCCATCCGCTGATTCTGTCAAATTCGCTGAGAGCCGGCTAACAGTCTGATATTGACCACACCATTTAAACTCTTTTTTCACCATGATGTACGGGTAATGCTGCTGGAGTGACAGTCCATTGACAGTTTTTTTGTTGTAATATGAAAATTTTTTGCTCTACCTCTTATAATCTTCTTTACTATAAAGGTGAATGTCTGTACGTTGTCCGCACATCACTACGAAACGACTACACCAAATGACGTAAAAATTTTTATACATTCATATTTTCACCCAATGAAGGTTATAGGCATGTTTTTATGATGGAACTCCCTTCCCACAGCCCCCAGGCCGCGCCACCACTCTCATTCGTCACAAATAATCGAATATTTGCTTAAATTTAATATAAAAAATTTTAGTTTTTCCTATTTCCCACTATTTATAGCACACTCTAGACTTCATAATCCGCATAAGCTGTTCAACTATAACCCAAATGCAAAGTTCAGAAACGGTTTGAGATAGAAAATTAATAAAAATAATTTTGCTTGATATTTTTCTGATTGTTTGTAATTCTTTTATATACATATCCTAAACCCCTCAAAACTACTCCTACGCGAGCGGGGCCGCGGGTTAAAGCTAGTAGAAAATAAAACAATTTTATGTTTTTTTTTTAATTTTACGTTGTTTTGTGTATAATGTATATATACTTATTTATTTTTTATTTGCTTTTTTTAACAATTTACTTTTTGCGATACGCCGTCATACAATTTAAATATGGATAGTTTTTTTTTTTAATATTTTAATAAAATATTTTTAAATAAGCTGAATAAAAGTAAATAGACAATAGATCACAAAATCATTGAATTCCCATATCAAAAAATTAGTTTTCAGCAACATAAAATTATTGTTGAATTTTCTTCTTTTTTTTCTCATAAATACATTCAGTTGTGGTAGCTTTTTCGGCAATTTCGTTAGATATTAAAAATATTTTTGTTTTTGTTTCTCAGTTTAAACACGTAAACAAATGCAACACAAATTGTTAGTAGTTTTCTTTATGTGTTTTAGTTTAATTAAAATTACGTTTAGAGATATTTAAATAAAAACAAAAACAAATTCTGGCGTATACCCTTCAAGTGCAATTACTAATGCATTACAAAAGTATTTATGATAATAAAATAGTTGAAAGGCAAAACAAGTCGCAGTTTAGTGCAGTTTTCAACTTAACAAAAAAATGAACAAGAAAAATTTAAAATTAAATAAACTTGTATACATACGAATGTTAAGACACTTCAGCGAGTCACATAAGAAAATTAATAATTATTGTAAATTTTTTTTATTGCAAAGGCAATAATATACTAAAAGTAAGGCTATTTGCGGGTATTCATGCCTTTCTAGTATTCTAACGAAAATATTAACAAAATTTATAAAAACACAAAAAATTAGAACGCAACTTAATGCAGAAATTTCACTAGGCTATACTATTTGTTGGTTTTACTCTTCTTTTTTTCTTTGTTTTTTGTTTACATTTTATCTCTCAAATATCTATCACACCTCGGAAACACAGTTCAGCAATACAAAACAGATATGGGCGTGTCTTGCATGTTTTTGTTTTTTTTTAATGTATTATCGTAAATTTAAAACTTATTCCTTTTTCATCTTTACTAAAAATACAATACAAAAATTTCTTATTGCTACAAAACTAACAGTTGTCTATGATCATCACTTTTTAAATTTTTTTTTATTGATTTTTTTTTTTTTTTAAATACTAAGGTATACAAAAATAGACCAAGTTCTAAGTTGTACATTAAAATACATGCATACGCTGTTGGTAGGTGACTTTCTTGCTACGGACTTTTTTCAAGCTCAAATCAAAATGATATTT
Source organism: Anastrepha obliqua (assembly GCF_027943255.1). Taxonomy (NCBI): domain Eukaryota; kingdom Metazoa; phylum Arthropoda; class Insecta; order Diptera; family Tephritidae; genus Anastrepha; species Anastrepha obliqua. Next base: position 176,809,631 of record NC_072892.1, read on the forward strand.
TTGAAAAGAAAAACGCAAAAGTACTACACAAATGTATGTATGTGTACGTGTAAGCAGTACGCAGGGGGGAGGCCATTTACGAACTAGGAACAGTTAATTAACTATAAAGAAATTTTATTGTTATGCAGCAAGCGCAGGCGGAGTAAGAAAAATCACAAAACGAGCTGTTGGCTGATGCGAAAATATATCGAACAGTTCTTTGAAGTCTGTTCAATCTAGAAATAGTTGAAGTTTATTTTATAGTTTTTTTTCAAATTCGTAATTAGAAGTGACTTTTTATATTTGGTTGGCCCAAACATTGATTTACTATTAAATAAACTGAATTTCATTAAAACATCGGATAGCAATAAATAATAAATTCAAAAAATAATGAACTGGCGCGTACACTTCTGTTAGGTGTTTGGTCGAAAGATGTTTAAATGTAGTGATTAATGAGTTATACCATATGCCTTGTGTTGGACTAAAAAATCGAAACTTTTTTATGGCATATTCTAAAAGTACATCATCTTACAAATATAAATTCAAAAAATCATAAAGATCGAAGCACTAGAACGAAAGTTACAGGCCGTGGAAGCGCGCGACCTTTCTTGGAACGAGAAGTGCACGCAAAACTTTAGACGCGATTATCTCGAAGTCGTGTTTTTTGAAAATTACCGTCGCGGTGATCATTATTTATCAAAAACTATTTGACCGATTTGCATAAACTTTTTTTTTAATTATTCGAAGTTACAACCGCGTGAATCTGAACGCTTCACTTTTTATAAATATTTGCATAGTTCGCTGGAATTAATCTTTTTTTAATTTTTCAACCCCTCAAAATCTTTTTTTTTTTGGTGCTAAGCGGTTTTCATGTCGAGAAAAATTTTTGTTTGTGGGTAAATAAACCATTCAGATTCACTAAAAAACATTTTTCTACAATAATCATTTAATTTTTTTTGATTTCAGTTGAGCTGCTCATGCGCTACCATGATCACCGCAAGCCTCTTCTAAAAAACGGCGTTTCGGGGGAGGGGCGATATCAACAATAAATACATTTTTTAAAAGAAAAACACCAAAATGTATTCTTCCAGAGTTACCCGTCAGTATGATATGTGCCTCATTTGAATAAAATTCTAAAACATATTTAAAAAAATTATGACAATCGTCCATTTTTTCGGGCTCACAAGGTATATAACCCCTTAAATTGGAATAGTTAGAATGCGTTTGTTATGTAATTCCTTGTCTATTAGCGCCAACAGCTTCTAGTACATAAATTTGCTTAGTATAATTCCATAAAATGTAACCCCAGAATCCTACTCCCTTTCCACAAATAGTTATTTGCGTGATAGCCAAAGTTTAGTCAATAGTTGGCGCTTTGAATTTCCGTTACAGCGTTTTGTTGCATTAGAATTAAATTTAGTTTGACAAATTAAAATATACTCCTAGCTTACAACGCGCATTGTTGTAATTGTCGCACTAACGTAAAGGTCCAATACATTTCATTTTTACACATTCACATTGTGTAATTTTCACTATTTACAGTTGAACAAATAAAAATAAAAATAAAAATAAAATTGGAAAATATTTGCAGCTTAAAATGTTCCAAAATCATGCGTGACTGCGAACGGTAGCACAGCAGCAATTAATAGGCAACAACAACGGCGCAAAAGCCTTGTTAAGCGTCACCATTCCTCTTACGTTTCCTATTTTTCCCTCTCCACTCCAGCGTTGCTGTGCGCTCTTCTACGAACCACCCGCAGTAGCTGCAGCTGTGTTTGAGCGTGGCGACAAGGAAGCGCTACGCCCAGCACTGCCACCGCCGGCGCCTGTCGTGTTGACACGCACTTCACGCACATAACAATCACGGCATACGCGCACCGCCTTCGTCAGTCCATATTTGGGCAATGGCGCCGATGCATTGGAGCAGACACCACAGAACACGCCGCCGCAGTTGCGACAGTGATGGCGGCGCCGGAATGCTGTGAACTGTGTGCGGCAGGACATGCAGCGCGGCGCTTTATCATCTGGCACCCAGGCGGGTGGCGATAGGCGGGCATTCACATTGACGGTGCGCATACTGGCAGCAGCGGTTGTAGCAGCAGCGGCGGCGGTGGCGGCCGCTGACGGTGGTGTTGTTCTTGTCGTTGTAGGATTGTTATTGTTGTTGTTAACGTAGTTGATGTGACTGCTGGTGGGGGTCGTTATTGAGGCACGCTGACTGACTGGCGAGTTGTTTTCCGATGAGGCAGATGATGAAGAGGCTGATGAAATGGGCGAGGCGCTACCTACCGAATCGTTACGATTTCGGCGCTGCCTCTGTCCGCTGATGTAAGCGTTCAAGCGACTGCTTTGACAACCGACAGTTGTCGCGACAGACGATGTGGCAGGCGTTGCGCCTGTATCACTGTGATCTTGATCACCCAAACTACGACTGCGACTGACATGTGTGCGCCCCACTCCAACACCGGGCGCAGCATTCGGATCAGCCACGTCTATGGTATGGCCGCGTTGTATGGCGCCGCCGAGGGAATGCCGATTGTTACTACTGCTGCCAACGCCGCTACTACTGCTGCTGTTGCTGCCACTGCCTGAACCGCTGCCGCCACCATTACTGTGGAACACACTGTCCAGCTCGGGATTGACTTCCTCCGCTGAATAAATGCTCTGATTGGAGCCAGCATTCTCCTGTATCACATCTTGTTCGGAAGCTCGGAACTCAAACAGTTCCGATTCTTTTGGTTTTTCGGGTATATCGAGCTCTTCCTGCGCCGGCGACATATTCATGAGGAACACGCTGCGTAGTATTTGACGTAAATCGGCTGCAAAATTCGTCTGCAGTTGATCAGCCACGCCAGCAATGCAAACGAAAAGGCGATGCAATAGATTTTCGATGCTTCTGTAAAATCAAAAAAAAAAAAAAAAAAATTGTGAAAAAATGGCGAATCACAAAAATGTATTTTGTCAAGCACTTACTTGAACCTTTTGCGCGTGGCCACCTTTATAGCCTGACTAACTTCGTTAGGTTGTTGATGCACATCAACAGCGCCATCGGACAGCGAAGATGCAGTGCTGCTATCTGCGCTCGAGGTGTTGTTGAGACATGTGGGTGACTTCGACTTCTTGGCTTCCTTAACTTCACCCGGTTTCACCACCTGCTGTGCGGTGGCATCACTACTAACACTAACACCAGTTTCAGCACTGTTGTTTTTCGCCTTGGTTGTGTGTTCATTGTGGCTGCGATTACGCCGATGATGATGGTGATGGTGGTGATGGCTATGATGATGGTAGGGATGGTGACGACTTGAAGGACTGTGATGGGTATGATGACTGTGCGTTGCATGTGATCGTGCTGATGTGCAGCTGTGGTCATGATGACGATGATGGTGACGATGGCTGCTGGAATGATGTTGTGTTGACTGTTTCCCGCTCGATTCGGTTTTATTGCTACGCGTTGTCGAGGATGAGGAAGTTGTAGGCTCACAGCTGCATGCAGACACCTTATCAGTTTCAGTGCTATGGTGGCTGGAAATGTTATCACTACTGCCAATGGAGGGAGATGACTTTGGTGAGGGTGTTAAAGTGGTTGCTGTTGGTACGATTATTGTCGTCTTATCGCCACTTTCCATGGACGAGTGTTCAGTTTGACTATTAAGATGTAGCCGTCTCAATGCCGCGCTGGTGGTGGGTACGTCTGAAAACGCATGCTCATCTTCCACCTCCACATTTGCATTGCTGGAGAGATCATCTTCACTGGCGATAAAATTGCCCGTCAAAGGAACTTCTTGAGGTTGCAAAAGATTGCCGAAATTTGTGTTTGGAATGAGATAACCGGAAGCGCAATCGGCGGATACCATGTCTTCGTTCTCACAATCACCGATCACGACCTCGTCGTCATCTTCGTCTGCATTGGCGAGAATATCAACATCATCGTCGTCAACGTCGTCGTCATCGTCGTCATCATCGCCCTCATTGTCTTCATCTTCCTCAGTGTCCTCGTCGTCCTCATCGGACCAGTCGGCAGGTGAGGTAGTCGAACTGTTGGTCACCGCAGATGTTGTAGACACAATCGAATGTGATGGAGTAGGCGAAACGGCGGGTGTGGAAATTGCTGAACTATCACCAGAGGCTGATGATACCGAGCGACGCACACAAGAGCCACAGCGGGACTTTGCAACGGCACCATCTTCTATTTTATTAGTTCTTAAATCACTTTTTGAACTTGTTGAGTTGCGATCAGCGGTTGGAACTTGCGTCTCCCAGGTAGCAGCGCTGGACATCGTGTTGCTTAGATTATTGTTTCGTTGCTCTAGCGATGCGGTATTTGCCGTTTCTTCCGTTATGGTGCTGGCGGGGTTTTGGATGCTGGTGTTTGTGCTAATAGTGCTGATGTTGCTGTTGTTGTTCTGCTGATCCTCACTCGGCGCCTCAATGCTGCTGGTCCCAACTGGCTGCTGGAAAAAAATTTAATGATTTTATTAAAATATCTCACACACAAAAAAAAACTTGGTTCACACTCACATTCAGCTGTATATCCTCATTGGTGCACAAAAGCTTTTCCAGCTGCTGCAGCTCGCTCTTGCTCAACGTACGCAGTAGATCACGTATTTTTATGAGTATCGTGCGAAAGGGCCGAAACATTTCGGACAGCTGATCCGCAGACATATCCATATTCAGCGGCCCCTTCGGGTAAACGACGAGCCCAGTTATGATTGCCAACCGTGGAATGGAAAACATCAAAGCCGGATCGAATGTATCTACTTTATCCTGATCGATCAGGCCAAGTTTAAGTGCACGTTGCAGTGTCTCCGAAAACAGCACACAAATCAGCTCCTGCATCTCATACTCCTCCTTCGTCTTCACCTGCACCATCGCGCTGACGTAACGTAATTCGAATTCGGCAAATAACCGATCGAAGATCTTCAAACTCTCATGCAATTGCTCCGTAGCCGAATCATTCAAATCCAAATGCAGTGTTTTGCTATTCGGCACATTGTTACGCAGGCATTGATCGCGCAACAAACTACGCACCGTGCCCAGACTCTTCGTTACCGCCTGTGCCAGCGGACGCATCTCTTTGCTCTCCTGTTCGCGATGCATTATCGATGAACCGGCAGCGAGGCACTCTGCGCCGAACCACAGCTGGCCGGCAAGATTCTCTTGTAATACTTCCTCGGGGAATTTGGCACGAAACGCGCGCGGATGGCGTTCGTCGCCGAGCAACTCTTCCATTATTAAATTAGTGATGGCGAGCACTTTGTCCTTTTGTCGCGTAATGCAATGGTAGAAAAGAAATGGTTTTAGTTAAGGTACATACGAGTGTAAATTGAGGGCATACCTGTCCTTGACGTAGCCGACTAACAAGACGTGAACAACGATCTGGTTCGGCACGGCCATCGAAACTATCCAGTTCGCTGGCAACAGCTGTGAGTGAACGATCTGCATGGTAGAAGCGTGCAAGTAGTGATTTATCATCAGCCTGAAAGCACAGAGAAATTGTTTGGGAGATTAAAATAGATGCAGTGAGTAGGATAATAAAATTATTTTATTTTTATTAAAACTATAAATTTGTATTAATTCAATGGGCGGAAGATATTCATAGATAGGCATTGCGCAATTCAAAGTCATTTTGACATTGATTGTCCCTAGAAAAACATTTAAGCAGATATCAGTGTACTTTCGTTCCAGAAATCACAGGGTTCAGAAATTGTCGACCCAGGAAACCCAAAACTAAATTTATCTATAAACCAACTTAGAAATTACAATACAAAACATTTGCCCCATTACCCAATGACTTTTTTATGTTATGAAGACAGCGCTAGTTTAAGAACCATTTTTTTATATAATTATCTGACTTCGGCACATAAATCGGTTAGATTAGGCTGAGAAAGCCAGTCTCGACAAACCTTAAACTCCCACTCAGACGTTGACTGCTGTATATTTTGGCTGGTTAGCTCGGTTTGTCCACCATGTCAGCGATGTCAACTGAGCACAGGCCCGAGCTGTTTTGACAGTGTCGGACCAAAGAGAAACTGGTGTTACTGGAGTAGGTTTAAGGTGATAAGAGAAGATCATTAGTGTCATGCGGGACACATTTTAAGTACGCTGAGGTCAATTCTGAATACATAGAAGTGTAGCCTAAACGAATATCCAAAACGAAATTGTGCCAGTCGAACGTGATTCTCAAAATAGTGACGTACCAGGGAATTGAAACGCAGGCAAATTAGCCAGAGAGCGCACTACCACTCGACTCCCTCTTGGTATGGAGATTGTAGGTATACCCCTCTCAACCTACAAACTGCGTGGTACGAGAAGCGTCACTCCAGTCCAGATAGTCTGGCATGCAATGCTACAAAAAGAATTTGGTCAAAATGGGACGTCAGGCGCTCAAAGGCGCTACTTAATCGATGAAGGAAAAATGGCTCTATGTTAGTTGCTTCGATTACGGGCCACTGTCTCCTAGTTCGAAATGCTCAAATATTAAACTTACCTCATTTCGACTATTGCAGAAGCTGCAAAATGAAGAGAGAGTCTAAAGGAGAAGTTGTTTTTTTTTTGTTTTTTTTTTTTTTTTAGAGGAGGATAAATTGAAAATGACAGACACTTCATCAAAGGTGCCGTCCCACCAGTGGTATGTGGGGCATGCTCCCACTAATGCTATAACATTCCTCCCCTCTGAGCTGATTCCACCCTGGACTGCTAAAAACATTTCATCAAGGTGGAGCCATGTTTATGCGTTTTAGGCACACCAGGTACCGGAGTCCTAATTGCGTATTTTCTTGCCGCTTTTCCTCACGCGTTTGTTCTTGTCGTCTGTTCGTGAAGAGTCTGTCAGACATCTTCTCTGTTACTGTCCCGCATGGCTTGCCGATACTTCGACTCATCGTTCTTGAATAATGCCGAGAAGCTTAGGGTTATACCTAAGTGTTAGCCAGATCAATGGGTTTGCACTTAAAATAAAACGGCTTAACGAGGAGTAGTAGATAAACTGCTGTTGAGGTGTCACAATGGATCGGCAACGATCTAAGTGGGGTGATTTAGATACTGCCACTCTACCTACCTACCAAACGTGGTTCTCGAAAGGCTGATGAAGCTATTCATTTGCAAAACGTGCTGATTGGTATCCGATTAGCGCATTCATAAGACGAAAGTTTGTGAATTTCGTGCAAGACCTGTCGATTTAGCGACGGGTTCAGTAGTTGTCGAACGCATTTCTAATGCGCGCCAGTCTATTCGAGGAGATGATTTCTAGCATGCGTGGGAGACGTCTTAGCATACGGCAGATTCCAGTTAGTCTGGTTCCTACGGTAGCATTCTAGCGATAACTGTTGGCAGTGAATGCTCTTAAACTCTCTAAGTAGGAGAATGTACGCCTCGATACATGAGAGATGTGCAGGGAACATGAGAAGACAGTTTTTCGGAGTCGTGATAGCGGTATTTTGGGTAGTACTACTATTTCTAGACAATCAAATGAGAACCCCATAGTTCAAAAATCGACTGGCAGATCGCTTATCTGTCGCCGACAAGTTTTCCGTGTGTCAAGTGCTAACAGCTAGCGATCTGAGCACTATGTGAATTTCTACTTTGGTCGTGAAAGCGAATGTACGTGGACAGAGAAGGCATGCTACCAAATGGTACTGGGTACTTAGGGACACAGAATCGGAGTTAGTGTGTCTCAATTTCGATCGCATCTGCTCAAGTGATGCATAGGGTTACCGTGGATATAGTAAAATAGAATGTGAGGCTCGCTGCTTTGAAAAGGCACAAGCCATGGATGCGTGAGATCATTAATTCCAATTGGGAATGCACATATAGGCACTGCTCTATGTCCCTCTAACCGAGGTGAGGTATCATTCTGTTGAACTACTTACTACCCCAGTTGAGGCTTAGAAGATCCCATAAATCGACTTGCGTCGATTGTCTGAGTCACTTTGAATAGGGGCCTAGACATCCACCTAGAAACTGAATCGATTACGCCGCTTCTTCAACTTAACAACTTCTGCAGTGAAATTGAATCTTGTATTTCAGTGCATATTAGCATGTGTGTAAATGTAAGTGTGTAAACGAATAGGCATATGTAAGTTCGTCTGTGTACCACACACTAATCTGGATTATAAACAATAATCAACAATTTTTAAATGGGCTGACAATAGAATGATTAACTGCCGCATGTTATCAATTTACTAAACAAAATAAAAAATAACAGCAAAAATTATTTAGTTCAATTTTCTATAATCCAATTTGTTCATTTCCCCGAGCCGTGGTTGCATCGACACACACTAGCACAAGATTAAGCTCGACTGGTTATCGCTGAAAAGCCGCTGTTGGTGTGTATTACCATTTTTCCTATACATTAGCTGTTTATTTATCATTTCCATCGGTCACGCGCGGCTTTAAACGAACAAAACACCCTGTCTTCTTTGGTTAGGTTCAAAAAGTCAGATGGGTAGATAGTATCCGATGTTGAATTCGGCTCGGCACTTTATTTCCCCCGAACTTCAGGCTCAGTTCGATCCTCGTTTTCTTTACTCTGTTGGTGTTATCGCATACTGGCGGCTGACCTTTTCAAGATCCATAGAATGCAGACATTTCGAGTGCCTTTATATACAGTCAGGGGAATACCGATGATCCGGTAGGAATTCTCTGAGACCAATTCAGTCCCCTTCTTGGTAAGCTCATCAATAATTTCTCTTCCCTCTATGTTCCTGTGTCCTGGAACCCAGATCAGAGAAATATTACATGCAAACCTAAGAGATTTGATCTTGATGCCAATGCATGCAGTCCTTTGCACCCTCCCCAGTTTAATGATATTATAGCCCTTCCGAAGAGCTTTCCACCATACCAGGCATTCACACCGTAAAATTGGCAGAACCACTACCAGAGAACGACCGGTGTGTTAGTGCAATAGTAGAAAGCTATGCTAGTCTTCTTTACCCGATTTTGAAAGTGTAATTTCCAGTGGAGTTTGGAGACAAGTATAACTTCTAGATACTTAACTTCCGATGAAAGCGGGAGCACGTGGTTATTTTATTAGAGAAGTCTGAAGCGTGGAGGTTTATATTTTCTAGTAAGTAGCATCAGCTCCGGAGTTGACTCTTAGACCGCAACTGACAGCCCAACGACCTGAGTGACCTTTCCAAAATTTCAGCCATGACTGAGGGAAACGGTCCGATATTTGAATCTAAGAAGGAGACAATGAGTCGCTAACGGCATTTCATCGATGTGATTTGCTATTTCAGATATTATTCGATTCTTTATCTGATTTAGCTTAAGAAAATATAAAATTTAAAGTAGAGAAAAAACAAAATTACGAATTTAGCAGATTACGCAAATATAGTATGTTCAGTCAAACGCTTTTCTATGCTCGTTAGATTTTTTTTTGTTCTTTTCTTTTCTTTTTTCTTTTTGAATTTTTTTTTATTTTTTGAATGTTTTTTGCTTTTTTTGTGTTTTTTATTTTCTTTTCTCCCCAAATTAGTACTTGTGTAAGAATCACAACACAAACTAATCAAAATTCATCGGATAATTTATTTGCAAACTCATAATCATGCGTGCATATATAAATATTTCCTTTCTCGGCCAAGTAATGAAATGCTCCATGGAATTATGTAGTTGATAAGTTAGTACGTATTTGCGTATACACTCACATGCATATAAACAGTGTATAAATTCGCATAATACCTACATACACACACACATTCCTACAACAAATACTACGAATACTCGTGAACACTTTAGGCAAACATATGCTGCTATCGAGGGCAAACGATGGGTCAATAAATACAGGAATTAGGAATTAAAAAAAACAAGAAAAATGATTATAAAGTAAAGTAAAATACGTAGCAGCGTCGTGTAGAAAAGAAAAGTAAATAAAATGACGAAATAAAGTAATAAAAACGACATTAAAATCTAAAGTAGGAGGAGAAAAGAGTAAATAACTGTATAGCGACTAAGTCAAATCACTGCTTGTATTTATGTAAATGAATGTATGTATTTATGTATGTATGTATGTATGTTCGTGCGAGTACAAATTCGTGCATAAAAATGAGTTCAAACTAAAGCGACTAAAATGCCAATGCGGAATACGCCATGCGGATGAGCCACTCACTAAGCAGAAGGAGAAAATGACCTTGATGCTGCAAAAAGCAGATGTTAATAGAATAAATGAATGAATATTTTAGAGCGCAACAAAATCGGGTCGCTTATGTACATGAACTACATACATCCGTATATATACTCAAGTTGGTATAAGTGGAAAAAAAATAAATGCCAAGCTTAGAACGGAATTAACGGGTTGCGGAATAGAAAATAAAGGAGACCTCAAGACATGATTTCATTAACTTGGTTTCAGGAACAAAAGGCACACATACATATGTATGTATATGTATGTATGTATGTATGTATGTTAATGAACAGACACTGAAACTTGGAGCAAAATGCATCGATTAAATATGAAAATCTACAAACAGATACATACATACAATGTATGTATGCATGTGTGTGTATATGTGAAAAAATTAAATAAAAATTCATAAAATTAATTAAAAATAAATAAAATTTAATGCAATTAAATTAAACTAAATTAAGTTTAAATAAACAAAATTAAAGTAAATTAGACTTAAATGAAAAAAATTTAACTAACAAAATAAAGCAAAGTAAAAACAACATAAAATAAAATAAAAAAAAAAAAAACAAATTAAAATAAAAAACTAAAAACTAGTGAATTAAGATTAATTAAAAAAAATGTATTTAAATAAAAAAATTATTACATATAACATAACATCATATAAAATGAAATAGGTTAGATTAGGTTAGGATAATTGGCTGCTTAAATGAGGGTCCATCCAACAAAACAGAAAACCAAACAGGGGGAAGAAGGAAGTAGAGGTTTTGGGTAGGCGGATGGTGACCAAACGGACCAATTATTATAAAAATTGAAATATAAAGGGTGATTTTTTAAAAGCTATACGAAAGTTTTTCAAAAAAACAGACGTAAAATTCAGGAAAATGCATGAAATTTTTATTTAAATCGATAGTACAGTCCATATAATTTAGTGTTTGAAGATTATTTCATGCAAATGTTGACCGCGACTGCGCTTCAAATGGTCCATCCGCTTAGTCCAATTTTGGCATACTCTTTCCAATGTTTCGGCCGGTATCTCACATATAAATGCTTTAATGTTGTCTTCCAATGCGTTAATTGAAGCAGGCCTGTCTGAATAGACATGAGCTTTAACATAGCCCCGCAAAAAAAATCTAAAGGCGTTATATCGCACGATCTGGGTGGCCAATTGACAGGACGCGAGCGTGAAATAAAATGTTCAGCGAACTCGCCTCTCACCAAGTCCATTGTTACGCGTGCTGTGTGGCATGTGGCACCGTCTTGCTGAAACCACATGTCATGAAAGTCAAGCTCTTGCATTTTGGGCAAAAAAAAGTTGGATATCCTTTCACGGTAGCGCTCACCATTCACAGTTACGTTACGATGCGCAGCATCTTTGAAGAAGTACGGTCAGGTCCAATGATACCTCCAGCCCCTAAGCCGCACCAAACTGTGACCTCTTGTCGTAGGTAGCTCTTGCAATTCTTCTGGCTGATCTTCACTCCAAAATCGACAATTCTGCTTATTTACGTACCGATTGATCCAAATATGAGCTTCGTCGCTGAACACAATTTTTCGACTTTAAACTTTCTTAACAGAACAAGCATTTTTATAATAAAATTCAATGATTTGCAAGCGTTCGTTTGTAAGACGATTCATGGTTAAATTATAGACCAAACTGAAGATGTTTGACAGTGAAACAAAACACGAAACGTGCGTCAGTTGTTTAAACCAACTGTTTAAAAAGATAATAGCTTAAAAATCACCCTTTATATGTATTTTTCCACGGAGAAGGGTTACAGAATATGTTCATTGCTGCCACTCGCCACCAGGTGGCGCTGCAGAGTAGCAACTTCTGCCCCGTTCAACCGATTTTTTTGAAATAAACAAAATCAGTAAAATGGTTTAGAATGAATTAATTATTTGTGTACTGATTTTACTTTAAAGTTATTTTTCTTAAATTTATTTTAGTTGTTGGCATAGCAACGCGCGCCGGGTACAGCCAGTATAAAATAAATTTAAAGAAAGCAAATGAAGATGAAATAAAATAAACCAATAAATTAAATAAAGAAAATTTAATTTAAATATTAAGTGAAATGCACTAGAATGAAATAAAATAAAACCAAATTAGATTAAACCTAATATAAATATAATATAAATAAAAAAATTACTAAAACAAAAGGCAATACCTAAGTAAAACAAAAATACAAAAAAATATTAAAAAACAAAAAATACTAAAAACAAAATAAAAAAATTATTAAACAACAAAAATTTAAAAATAAAAATTTAAAAAGTTTAAAAAAAATTTACATTATATAAAAAATATTGTGGTCATATTATACATATAAAAACTATTTAAAAAAAAATTAAAACAAATAAAAAAGATATAAAAAATTAAAACAAAATAAAAGAGATAAAAATTAATTGAAAAAATATTTAAGTAAAACACATCATTCCATAAAATAAAATAAGGCAAAATTGAATAAAATATAAAATAATACCTAATAAAAAAAGGTTAAATCTAATTAAAATTTAAAAAATATGGTAAAGCGTAAAATATATAAAATAAAATAAGCAATAACTAAGTAAAATACAAAATATATATAAATATAAATAACAAAATTTAAATAACTGGAATAAAAAAATATTTGAAATAAAAACAAATAAGGGGGAAAAATTAAATTAATATTACATAAAATGAAATAGAGTAAAATCAAAAATAGCATAGATAACACATAATAAAATAAAATTAAGCCGAATTAAATTTTAGGTAAAACCTAAAAAATAAAAAAACTACTTGAAAAAATAAAGACAAAGAAACCAAATTAATTTAGATGAAGTAAAATAATATAACCAAATTTAAAAAAAAAAAATTTAAAACATATAAAAAAATAAAACATCATTATTTTGGATATTAATTTAGGTAGAACAACGCAAAATAAAATAATAAAATTAAATGAAATAAAACCAAATCACTTTAAACAAAATAGTATAAAATAATATAAAGTAACGTAAGTTAAAATATAAAAAATTAAATAGAGTGAATAAAATAAAACAAAGCGAAAAAAATATAGAAAATGAAATACTTGAAATATTAATAAAAAGAAGTTAAAGTAAAAATAGGACAATAAAAATATTTTGGTAAAGTACAAAAAGTGCCTAAGGCATCATCAAAGCTGCCGTCGAGGCATTGATATGTCCGGAGACTAAGAAGCTTTGGAACCGTCATAAAATAAAATAAAAAACATTAATTTAGAAAAATTAAAATAACATTAAGTACTATAAAGTCAATTAAAATAAATTTAAATAAAATAAGCAAAACTAAATTTAAAAACATTTAATAAATTAAATAAAACGCACTAGGCGCTCGAAACTATAAAAAACAGTATAACAATCTAATCCTAAAGAAGTTTTGTGAGATTGCTGTATTAAATAGCTTTAGCGATAAAAACAAAGCACGGATAATAAGCAAATTTTTTAAAGTGAATTTCTTAATCAGAAAGTAAGATTTCTGTACCATAAAATAGTTTTGGTATACATATATTTTGGTATTAATTTTTCTTGATATCATTTTTTTTCTGTTAATTCCAAACCAGAGTTTGTAAATATAAATAAAAATAAGAATAAAATAAAATTCTTTAACATTGAATAGCGTTGAAAAATTGGTCTATTGATAAGTGAAACAGGAAAACATATGGAACACCGTCTCTGGCGCAGTTCAGTGATCTTCAGATTGCGGCTGAGCTGCCTTAGGGGGTTAGGGGTAGTAAGAATTTTCAATAAATTGAATTTTTTTTTTGTATTTTCTTAAAGTATAATATCTTAAAAATATTACTTGAAAATTTGAAGTGAATTCGACAAATACTTTTCGAGTTATTCAACAATTAACGCTCGGGCGCTCCGGAGAGTTCGAGAGCAAATAGCTAGCAGCAGCTGCAAGCAACCGACATATGAAAGTGGCAGATAAGCGAGCTAACGACAACACTCGAGAATGTAGAATGCTACGTAGCCAACAGCAAGTTGATATTTTTTTGGAAGCTGCTATGTCGGCTGAAGAACTAATTAATGTATGGCCCAGGAATAGAGGACACAGTGTAAGTAATTAAATAATTCGTACAACTCTACATAAATCGATAGCAAAACTTTAATTGCGTTTTTCTGAAAACTATGTTTTTTGAACTGGTGATCGCTGTCCCTTAGATTTCAATAAAATGTATACTGCTTTTAAAAGCAAAAAAAACTCGTGCCTGATCGAAGGATTTTTTTTGTCAAAAATTTCGAGTTTTTTGATTATCGGTTTTTTTTCTCGAAAATCTGAAAAATATTTCCTGTTAATTTTGAAAAAAAGCTTCGATCAGTCACAAGATTATCTATTCATAAAACTAATTTCTCTTGCCCGATTGAGTTTAAATGAATCTCCAAGAACTTGCGATCATCACCGCAAGGGACTTTTGGAGAAACGGGCTCCACACAAACAGCGATAACTTTTACAATTATTAATTTTTTTTTCCTTTTTTTTTTTTTTGAAATTTTGCTAAAGTCAAGTCGAAACACGATGTATTAATGCTATTTTTTTATTTTTGTAAAATAAAGCCATTGACTAGAAAAAAAAACTTATTGAAAATCATCATTTTTTCGGGCCTTTGACTACCCCCAACCGTTTAGTTCATTGAAAATTATTTTTTATCAGAAAACCAGCAACCGTTCCTTGGCAGAACTAAGCGCCTTCTATGTATGTATGTATGACAGATCACAGTTAATCACCTAAACTTTAAATAAGATGACACAGAATAACACAAAAGGAGCCCAACTGAATGACAGTTTTATAGGTCAACATTGGACGAAAGTATTTGATGTTAAATGTTAAAAGAGGTCAACGAGAAATAGCGCTATAACGGAATAACGGTTAAGTAATTATTTCATAACATCATAACAGCTACAAATTTACATTCCAGGGGGTACGTATGTATACATATATGTAAGTATGTATGTGTATGCGTATGTATGTAGATAAGTGTGAGAGAAAAATATGTCGCGACACCTTTTTAATCACACTTGTGAAGTAAAGTTGTTCTGCTCAATGGCGACTAATTGTTCGCTACGGCAGTTAATAATAAATCAACGCAGCTGACAGATGCCACAGTGGCGATAAACCGTTGACGCCTCTGCTGCCAAGAAAAAAATAAAGGCAGTTAAGGAACAAAACAAAAATCAAAACATATATAGAAGTGTGTATGTATGTAAGTGTATATGTATGTATGTATGGATGTATGTATGTACATATGTATGCATGTATGTGTATATGTATATATGTGTGTGTATATATGTATGGATGTACTTGCATGAGTACCTTCATATATCAGTGAAAAACAGAGTTTTGTCAGTCAGTCAATCAGGTTATTGGTGGCCAGCGTTTTTCCACGAGCGATGGAATACGTATGGACAAACATACATACATACCTATATACATGCAAACATACATGCAAACATACATACATACACAGCTACATACATACGATAAGTACATAAAATTTGAGTAACGAAAACGAAAAAAAACGCGAACTGTCCAAAAGTCACAAGTCCACAGACACCCGGAATGGCTTTAATGCATTTATACATTCATACATACATACATACATACATACATACATACATACATACATGGATACATGCATACATACATATGTACACACACACACACACATTAGCAACATAAACGGTAGAGCATAGATATGTATGTAGATGTGATTGTTGAAACAAAACAAAGCGCAAAACGGAGAGTAGAAAAGCTAAAAGAAAAAAATCAAGAGAATATTAAAAGTACAAAGAAAAAAAGATGTTGAACTTGTTTTGTTTTTCTTGTTTTTATTCTCGCGCCGCTGTTTAAACATCAAATTAACTTATAAGAAATAAAGGAAAATTTGTATACAACCAGCAAATGAGTTAAGTAAATTTTTATTTACATACATACACACACATGCACATACATAAATACATACATAAGCATGTGGGCTCGTATATAATCGTGTCCATGGCAGCGTGCATGTGTATATATATGTGTGTGTGTGTGTGTTGGTTGGCTAACTAACTAACTGATGTGTTCGTCAGCTGGTTGACTTTGCGGTTGGATGGTTGGCCATTTGGCAGTTATTTGGCTGATTGGTTAGCGGTGAATGCACACTCGAGGCGTTTGTGTTTGTGTACGTGTTTGTTTGTTTGTTTTTTATTCCCAGTAAATTGCGCAGTTCGCAAAACGTATTTCGCACAAAAACCGGTAAATCGAAAGGCAAAAAAAAAACACAATAAATAAATAAAAGGTGAGTTTGAGTGCATAAAACTCTCGGCAACGCTAATCAAATGACTGGATAAGAAGCAAAAGAGAGCACAACAACAACAAGAAAACACAAATTAGCAAATAAGATAAATGATAAAGTAAATGCGCTTTAGCGTAATTGAGACTGAGCTCCAAGCACAAAATATTTCAGATACAATTATTCTTCGCACAAAAAAAAGAAAACAACAACAAACAACAGTACAGTATTGTTAATTACAGTAATTTGAGAGAAACCGAGGCTACTGTTAAAAATTTTTAAGTGAATGAATTTATAAAAATCATTGAAATTAAATAAAAAGCACTTCGTACAACAAAGTAACTGGTTTTTTTTTAATACGTACTGAACTTTCGAAATTGATATTTGTCAAGCCAGCTGCCTATGTAAGCAGATTTCCTGGCATTCTACAAGGTGAAGTCCAAATTAAACAACTTTGAGCTAAAATAGAAACGACAGTATCTTTTTTCTGATAACTTCGAGTTTATTTATTCAAAATAGTCCTCTCCATACACTGTTGTGCGCGATCTAAAAGCTTTTGGAATGAGTGTTTCAGGTCTTGGACCGGAATTGCCTTCAGGATGTCGGTACAAGACTTTTGGATGGCCACTACGGACGCAAAACGTTTCCGTTTCATGGCCAAATGCAATTTTCGGAATAGGTAGAAGTCACAAGGGACCATATCAGCCGAATACGGTGAGTGATTGATGGTTAAAAAAAAAAAATACGATTTCTAATCAAAAAATCAGTCACAACAGTGAATCGATGGGATGGTGCATTATCATGCAATAAGCGCCAGCTTCCTCCTTCGCGGTATTCAGGGCCAAGATTCAAAACGCCAAGATAGAAAATTGCATTGACGGTTTGGCCCTTTGGCACAAACTCCTTGTGGTCAATTCCCTTGTAATCGTAAAAACAAATGAGCATCGACTTGATTTTTGACTTCTCCAAACGCGATTTTTTGAGTGGTTACTGATTTTGGGCCCGTATGTTCATTACCACTTATGCCCTCACAACCATCTCTGTAACGTGTAAACCTCTCTTGAACTCTGGCACGAGATAGACAATCGTCGCCATAAACTTTTTTCATCAACTCAAATGTTTCGGTAAACGTTTTACTGATTTTAAAACAAAATTTGATATTAGTTCTTTGTTCGAAACTCATTTTTGTACCGATGACACAAACAGACTGACACTTTAGACGCAATAACTACACTTCCATTGAACCGAATGTCACCAAGCTTTTACTGAAAGTCAGCTAGGGATGTAACTTCAAACGCACTAACTCATTCAAAAGATGGCGCCATTAAAAACATTTTTATTGCGTCAGTCTTGTTTATTTTGGACTTCACCTTGTATATATATGTTGTTTTTCAGTTGCATGAGAACTATCGATAACTATGCTGAGAATGGCAAACTGTTTTCTGTGTTTTCTTTACTGTTCAATAAAGTGTGGCAAGTCATCATGAATCGTTTAACGACAGAGCAACGCTTTCAAATTGCGGACATTTACTTCCAAAAACTAAATCTTTTCGCGAATCTTATAGAACACTGACATTTAACTTCAACAAGACGACGCAACCTGCCACACAGCGCGCTTAACAATCGATTTATGTAGATTAGATTTAGATTTATTGGAGGTTTGCACTCTGACTTCATGGCCTTTTGTACCCTGTACTCATCACAGTACCTCATGCAGACCGAGTTCCCTTATTAAGCTCAGGATAGAGTTGGCATCTTCATCTACTGCACTATCTGCCGTGATGATGCAGCCGAGGAGCAGAAGCTTTCGATGAATTCCACCGGGCATCCCTCAACTATCAATTTCTTCAGATATAGGACACACTTTTAGTGTGTCACGGCCTATTCTGGATATGTTGGAGGTGAACTTGAACTACAATATCTAACACGAAGTGCCATCATTTATTATTTTTTTGTTTTTTATTTGGTAAATAACAAAACTGACCTTGAACTTAAAAAGCTCGTACAGAAATAGTTGCCGGCCAAAACTTGTCTGTCATTATGAACTTCAACTCCGCCTTTATTAGAAGACAATATTTACACAAGTGCTAATATACCTCTACTCTTTGTTCGAATGCAGTAGCTCGAAAAAATGTCAGAAATCTTGTTTATCTGCTACTCGTAGGTAAGTAAACAAAAAAGTTGTTTATAGGAAAAATAAAAAATACTATTACAAAAACATTGTGCGTCATTGATCGAAAGAGGGCGCTCACCTCAACGCGTGATGCTTAGCAGCAGTCAAGTAAGTGCCCGATCCCACACACACTCATCATTTAAAGAAGACGAATCGGCGAAGATAAATATCTCGGAGAATTTCTGACGATTATGACAACAAAAGTCCATAGGCATAAATAATATTTAATTACAAACAATAGCGAAACATTCATTCATTACATGCCACCAGAGAATAGACACACGTCAGGCATAAGTACACACACATATAAGTAAAAACAAGCATACACATGTATGTGTGTACTCACTCACACTCTTGCGTATGCCATAAAATGCACGAGCACATGTAAGCACATAAAATGAGTATCGTCGATTTATCAAGATTATCGGCGTCGGTGAATAACTTTTAGCTAAAGCACAACGAAATTTTCAAACAACAATAAAGCTAGTTAGAATAAGCTAAAATGAAATGAGAATTTTTTTTTTTTCAATTTAAACAAATGTAAACTCAACAGCAATACAACATTGGCGAAAATGTGTTACAATGCCTGAACGCCTGTTTATTTCACGCTGCTGCGCCTGTTGTGCCAACTGCTCGCCTGGTCGTTTACTTTCGCTGTAGTAACGAGTTAGTGCATGCATATATATATATGTGTGTGTGTGTGTTTAGTAGTAAGGCAATTGGCTTGTACTGTCACTGAACGTTATTGACCTCAAACCAATCATGCCGCGGCGCGTGACTCATATTAGCTAACCGCCACCTCCAACACGTCATTTGCCCAAGGGTTCACACTTCATCACACTTCCAAATCAAAATATTTATAAAGAAGTAGTTATGTATTTATGCACTTACATAAAAAACAACAAAAAAACAATGTGTTGGTTGACTTTTGATGACATTGACGTCGTAGTCGCCTTCTGAAAGCAATAACCCTCGGTAATCTTGCCAATGACCTTTTGTCGGTGTGTGTAGCAGCAGATTACGGCAATCAAATGGACAAGGCTAAGTGGAAAGCTCAAAGGAGGCTTAATTAGTTGCATAAGTATACCACAGCGGAACCTACATATTGCTACTAAGTTGGCTGTGGGGCACATATATTTATTTGTTGCTCGTCAACGCCCTGATTTCCCCAAAATTATCTTGAGAGGGGGGAAGTTTATAAATTATGAAATATTTTCGGGAGCGTTAAAAAATGGTAGCGGAAAAGAGAGGTAAAAATCCAGACGAACGTTGGATTTATATTTATTTATTTTTTTCATTATTTATTTAATGTTTTTATATATTTTTTATAAAATTTTTATTTAATATTAATATATATATATTATTTTAAATTTCATTTTTTTAATATTTTTTATTTCATATTTTTGTATATTTTTATTTCATTTTTTTATATATTTGTTATTTTTTTTTTGTAATTTATTTCTTTTTTATTTATTTTCTTTTATTTATTTCTATTTAAAAATTTTTTTTTTGTAATTAAGTTATATTTTTTAATTTCATTATTTTTCTTTTTTTAATTAAATTTTTTAGTTATTTTTTTAATTAAATTATATTTTTTTATTTTTTTTTATTTGATTATTTATATATTATATATATTTTTTTATTTAATTCGATTTTTTTATTTTTTAATTCAATTCTATTTTTTTATTAATTTATTTATTTCTAATATTTTTAAGTCTTTTTTTAATTAATTTTTTTTCATTTTTATTTATTTAATATTTTTTTCATTTTTATTTATTTAATTTTTTTATATTTTTTTTTTAATTTAATTTTTTATATATTTTTTATTTAATTTTTGTTATATAAATATATTTTACTTAATTTTATTTAATATAATTTTCATTTAATTTTTATTTAATTTAATTCTTTTTTTTTTATTTATTTCTATTTCCTTATTTTTTTAAATTTAATTTTATGTATTTTGTTCTAGTTTAATTTTTTAATTTAATTCTATTTTTTAATTCTTATATTTTTTTAATTTAATTTATTTTTTAAATTTAATTTAATTTATTTTTTAAATTTAATTTAATTCTACATTTTTAATTCATTTTTTTAATTTAATTGAAATTGTGTTTTTTTTTAGTTTGATTTTTTAATTTAATTCTATTTTTTAATTCTTATATTTTTTTTAATTTAATTTATTTTTTAAATTTAATTTAATTCTACTTTTTTAATTCCTTTTTTTTATTTAATTAATTTTTTTTTATTAAATTGTATTTTTTTAATTTAATTTAGTTTTATTTTTAATTCAATTTTATTTTATTTTTACTTTAATTTTATTTTTTTAACTGGTTTTTTCTTGTTTTTACTTGTATTTTATTTTATATATTTTTTATTTAATTTTATTCTTTTTTTTTATTTATTTCTATTTCTTTATTTTTTTTTTAATTTAATTCTTTTTTTAAATTTATTTTTTATTTTAATTCTTTTTTTAAATTTATTTTTTAATTTAATTCAATTTTTTTAACTCATTTTTCCTTATTTAATTTAATTTGTTTAATTTAATTATATATTATAATATTTTTAATTTAATTTTATTTTATTTTTAATTTTATTTTAATATAGGGGGAGTATCTGAGTTCCCTTTCGTTTGCATCCAAATACTTTGAAATGAAACTCATATGGATACGAAAGGGGATTTCTAAGGTTGTCAAAGCGTCAACTCTGGAATAATGTGAGTGCTCTAACCGGACATCCATGTGGTTAGCCACATTTACGGCAAATGAGAGCGGAGTATCTCAGTATCTTCTCCACATCTATTCTACTTTCGCAGAACTAAGATTTTGGCATCTTTACTTTCACTGCTTTGACTTAGCTTCACAGTTGAGAAGAGTTGAAATAAATACGAACAAAATTAAAGAAAAATAGTATTTCGGCACGACGGTTGTAAATGGGTTAATAATATTTCGTCTAATTTGAAAAAGAAAACCACTTTTTTAGTTTGCTCTTCAAAAGTTTTTTATGACTGCATCTGAAATGAAGAAAAAAAAACAAAACAAATGAATGACTCAACACAAAAGTTGGTATTAAAATTTATTTCCAACTAACTTCTGTGTATGCTCATTTTCGTGAGCAACTGTATACATAACGAAATTTTAAACAATATGATGAGAGGCATCAACATCAACATTAGCCTTGGCTCATGGCACGTGCAAGCACACTCAGCTATGCGGCCAGCAAAATGTAGTTATGTAGTTCCAAATAAATGGAAAAAATGTATTTGGCACTCAAAAGTCTGCAGTAGGCAATTGGCAAATATTTGCCAATATTTTAATTTGTACATACATCTGCACATATATTTTATTGTTTTATTGTGCTGTATGCAGCAATGTAAGTCCCCACCACAAAACTCTTGTATGCCTTTGTGTTTAGCTCTTTCTGAGTTTATTATGCGCGGTGAATTTATTTCCAACAATTATCGCGTATCGATGGGAATAGAAATGAGTCATAATTGCGCTGCACTGGAATAGAAATTGAAATTAGCTGCACGAATGCACATGAAAACAATATTTACAACATATGAAAATTACTGGTTAAACTAGAATCCACCCAACATTAGGTAGATTGATAGTTCAGCTAATCAGTCGCGTATATCCTGAACTACTAACGGGGAATCACAAGGTGTAATTAACGTAAAATGCGCAGGTGTTGGCAATTTATAATGATTGCATGGCAAATAAAACGGAATTTATTATTGCTTTTAATAAATCATTGAAAGTTGTAAATAAGAATGCAAAAAATTTCGCTAGCCAAATGCAATCAATATTAAAAACGGTTCATAGCATTGCAATATCAATTTCATAATCACCCACAGATAGCCTTCGCAGGCAGTCAGGCAGCCATGAAAGTGATTACATTTTTTATATTTTTTGTGCACACAACAGCCTTGAAACGGCTGTTTTTTAATGTTTTAATGGTCTTTCATAGCGCAGCTGGTCAACGAGCGAAGAGCCATCAAAACCTGCGGAGCCGTCATTCATGGTTGCTTTCGAATTTTCACTGGCACTCGGGTTTCTTTTGCCAAAAGATGATTTAATGGCACAGCTTTCGAAACGTCTACCTACACACATACAGACATATACATACACACATACATACGCACAAAGATGCATATACAGGCATATATAAGTGCATACAAATGCCTCTCGAACTGAATACTCCCATAGTGGCAGGCATAACATAGCCAAAACAAAAACAAAATTACAACAAAAACCAAAAACAAAAATAACAACAAAAATTAAAAAACAAATCACAAAACAACAGTTTGTCCTATTAATGCAAAAGCGGAAAATTTCATTCATGCATTCGTGCTTCTCTCTGTATAAATTTTCAATCTCGTATGTGATTGTGGCAAAATTACACGCTACCCAATAATGAGATCCGCCTACTAGCGTGTGTAATTTTAATTAAAATTTATAGACCATTCTACGTACATGCACATATGGATGTCTTTGGTGACAACAACAAACAGCAGAATTGTCAATGAGCTGTGTGAACCAAACAAAAATCCATTTGGAATTCGAAAACCAAAAGCGAGGTCAGTTAATTTTCATTTCCAGACACGTTCGTATAATCAAGTTTTATATAAAATAATATGGCGTAAAGGTCAAATGATTTACTTTGTCATGTTTCCGCCATAATCCAAGCAGCATTAGTGTATTTCGCACAACAACAAAAGCAGATTTGAAAACAGATCGCTAAGTATTTTCTCCAGTAGATGAGGTGTAAATCTTTTCAATGTCAGTCAAACGTCGTACAACTCGCACGCGCAGGGTGACCCATTAGTTTTAGCAATTTGAGCATTTTTTTTTTAATTACATAAATTGTTTTTTTAAGCAATTTTTTTTAAATTAAAATGTATTTCCTTTTTTAATAACGTATTTTGTTTAAATTAAAATTTATTTCTTTCTTTAAGTAGGTACATATCTTTTTCATAATTTTTTTTTTATTTTTTTTTTAATTTATTTCTTTCTTTTTTTAGTTTTTGTTTTTTAATTTTTTTCATTTCTTTTTTTAATTTTTTTTTAATTAAATAAATTTGTTTTTTTTTTTAAGTAAATTTGTTTTTTAACTAAAATTTATTTCTTTTTTTATATTTTTTTACTTTTGATTTCAAAATTTTTTTTTTATTATTTCTTTTTTTAATTACATTTTTTTTCATTAAATAATTTTTTTTTAATTTTTTTATTTCACTTACTTTTTTTTAATTAAATAAATTTGTTTTTTAGGTAAATTTTTTTTAATTAAAATTTATTTATGTGATTAGTTACATATTTTTTAATTTTTTTTTTAATTAAATTTGTTTTTATTTTTTTAACTGTATTTATGTTTTTTTTTTATTTTATTTGTTTTTATTTCTTTATTTTCTTTTTAACTGTACATATGTTTTTTTAATTCTATTCGTTTTTAATTTATTATTTTTTTAAATTTAATTAATTGATTTTTTTGTTGTTATTTGTTGGTTTTTATTTATTTTTATAGTTTTCTTATGTTTTTTCATTTGGTTTTTTTATTTTTTATATTTTTTTTTTTTTGTTTTCTTTGTAATTTTTTTATTTGTATTTTTGTTTTATTCTTTTAGGTTCGAATCGCCCGTGAAACAACAAAATGATAGTAAAAGTTTTTTTTCTAAGAGCGGTCGCACCTCGGCAATGGCAAATCTCCGAGTGTATTTCTGCCACGGAAAAGCTGCTCAGCTGTTGGTCCCTCCATTTGTGGAACAACATTAAGACGCATACCACAAATAGGAGGAGGAGCTCGGCCAAATACCTAACAGAAGTGGACGTGCCTGTTTTTTTATTTTAATCAGCTCAACTTGGCTGAATTCTTTCCATTCTTTCGAGCAGCTGTGTAGGTAACCTATACATGCATACATATGTGTCTACTAATATAGGCGTTACTCCAAAATATATTGCCAACTGCCTACATTCGATTGACAACGTGTTTACTCATAATTGACAAACGACATAAAGAAGAAAAAAGTTGAAGATTTCAATAAAACTTTTTGACAATCGGCAATTAACGAAATGTCGCCGATGCTAATCAGAGCAATGGGGTTATTTTTCGCTGGCAATTAAATAGACATTTAGATGACAAGAAAAAGCAATTAGATATGTACACACATACACAAAAAAACATACATACCTACACTCACGTATATGCATCAAATTGCTAAGAAAATTGTACAACTTTAATGCTAATGCGTCCAAACATGCAGATAAGTAATTGGTTGCAGTAATGTACCCATCTATGTACGTTTCAATGTATGGCCGCGCACAACAGTGCAACGAGATTGCCATAAAAAAGGTGAGGCCAAGAGGCTTTTGTAATATGCACTGAATTTAATCGAACTTTAGTAATCGAATTGCGAGAACAGATATGCAAACATAAGTGGCTTTTATATGCAAATCATGTCGCTGCTGTCAATGCTTTTATTATATGTTTTATTATATATATTTGTGTAGTTGTGTTTGTGACTGTGTATTACATTTGATGTCTGTTTCCATTGATTTAATGTTCTCTATTTTCCACCTTGATTTATATGCCTATGAAATAAATCGAAATTGCAAATTGGTGAACAAAGCACGGATTGACTAGAGAAACGTGTGCATATAAATTTTTATGTATATATAAATGCCTAATAAAAACTAAAAATCAGCAACTTATTTACTCGCAAAGACTTAATACATATTACACACATATGTATGCGGGTACAAGGTGGCGGAAAAAGTAGCATCCCATCTTATTTTTCTGTGCTTCAAAACAACCACAAAAATTTGTACGCCTGTAATGTGAAAGGTTAAGATTGGGCTCCCCTACTCCTGCAACGATGGGTACACAAACTTGTAAGGCCGCTTGTGGATCGGAGGTATTCGAGGGATCTTCTGAGAATGACAAAATCGCGGCTCTCAAAATTCTTTTCAGTATTCGCGAGGTATGCATGTCGTGAGACTTGGAATTACTTCGTTCTCACGACAGTCGGTTCTACATAACTGGAACGACCCGCATTTATGTCCGGCCAAGGACAGTCATTTCAGCAACATTCCTCATGCATATGCGGTGACAAAAACAACTTGGAATTACTTCGAGTACATTTTGCGTCAGCTGAATGGAGGACGAGGTGGAATCATCTCAATACCTTCTCCCTAGCTGTGCTGCTCTAGCGATGCTCGCCAGATTTGGGCAAGTTGACTCTCACTTTTTGCTACGCCTGATATAGCAGGCCTTCATATCAAAAATCGAATGAACTTCATCAGCAGCATTAAACGGTTAACACAACCGTAAATCAGTCATCCTGCACTATCTCCTTCTTCATCGTATTTCCCTCGCAATAGTATCACAAAGGATGACTTTGATTTCTTCGTCCAAGTGCCAACCATTCTAACCTAGCTAAACCTAACCTGTGCCTGTAACGGCATTTGTTTATTAGAAGTAATAAGTGTCATTTTTTTTATTCCTATTTTGGAAATGACATCTTATGTAGTTTATCAGAGTTGAGGCGAATTTCGACATTTTATATCAAGCTTGTCAAGATTTCCAAGCTTAGAGCATGCGTCTCTTGGTGAATGTTGTTCTTGAGACACTCGAGGGTCTACGGCCTGTTTATGTAGAGAACTCCCTGAAGTAATCCCACAAAATGTAGTCTGAGGCTATCGGATAGGGTGATTTTACTGGCCAACCAAAACTCCCAATGGCAGAGCGTACTCACATCACTCCTTTAAGGCCGCATGGGGTAAGCCATAGCGACCTTTCCAAGAGCTTCCACTGCGCCCCGTTGCATACCGCACCTAGCATGGGGAACAGACTTTGACCAACACGCCGCCCAATATGGGAACAGACAAATGCTGGATTTTGTCGCCTAACTTTCTTACTAACTCTTATAGTGTCACTGACGGACATCTTGACTAGGGTACGCGGGATCGTCGCAGCTGTCACCTCCATAAGAGAGGTGCCCTTGCGGGGGAAACATGGTAGTGATACTCGTCATACCTACACTCACTCGCCACATGGGCTTGGCGTTCGACTGCTAAGAGTTATTGAACTATTTGACTTTCGGATGGAAACATTTTCAAACCCTTGATCAAATTCTTTGCTGGTATTTCCGAGACTATTCCTCAGAGCTTGGATGTTCACAAGTGAACGGCTTGCTCAAGACCGTCCAAGTGAGCGCCGCACGGTTCGGATATTTTTACTCCGACATTCATGCTGAATTAAAATCACAGACGAATTAAAAAGCAACAAAATATAGAAACAATTTGTTTGCCTTCTGGTAGCGAATACCCACAACATCCTAAGATGTACAATTAATAAACTTCTTAACTATCATCTGTCGAATGTAAAAGCAAAAAAAAAAAAAACAAATTATATTGACCACCAAATGAAAAAGTTTCCGAGCACCCAAATAGGTGAAATACTTCTTGCGCCACCTTATACATGAAAGAGCAAATTTCTATATACAAAAGCTGTAAATAATACATATATATGGTACATACACACATACAGACTTATATTTAGAGCAAGGAAGTTGTTTTTTCTGTCGTTCTTGCTTTTGCCGTTTTACTACTTTGCTACTGAAGCGAAAGAAGCTCAAGGGCACCATTACGTATTGGCAAGCAAACAGATACGTACGTTTCCAGCGACGTTATCTCTTCGCATGTGCTCTTTGTCACTTTTGTATTTTCAGTTTTATTATTTACAACCTAGGTTTCGATTTAATTACCAACCGACTATTTGTTTTCTCTATTTGTTTTTTATTTTTTTAATTTTTTTCTTATTTTTTTGTTTTATTTTTTGTATTTGATTTCTACATACATGGCAGTGACTTACTTATTTATCGCAAAAGCGTGTAACTTCCAGTAAAGAGCAAATAATAACTCGCACGAAATTGACTCACACACAGACATACACAGCGTTTTTCTCAAGATCGACAGTTCAAATTAATATGTGACTAGCGGAAATTCTCGCAATTTAATTTAGTTTCGAAATGCATTTGCTTTGGTCTTTCTTGAAGAGTTGCTTTATAAAGAAGTTATTTAACATTACACACAATAGGGTATAAAAGAGCCCATGAAATGCTTTATTTAAACAAATAATAAACTAAATAAATATTTGGTCAGCCGCCATTGATGAAAAGTAAATGCATTTGTACTCATTACTACGAACACACAGGCACAATTGATTGCCTGACGCCGCTAATGAGGTCAGTAACTAATTAACATAATAAATCAAAAACGAAAATTTAATGTAAATCCTTAATGCCACAGGATTTGACGGCAATTTTAAGTGATCAAAATTTAAGTGGCTATGCAAGTAAGTGGATAAGTGAGTTTTTATTTAATGTACATATTTCATTATTATGTTCCCCCTTTTCAAAAAATGTTCATTGACACTTTACTTTACTTTACTTGCACCGACCGGTCGAACTGTAGAACAAAATTCAAAAGAAGCAAACACAAATATTACATTTTCCTAGCCATTGTGTTATTGAATGAGTGTCGAAATATCAATCACGTGCTATCTGCATGTGGTTGAAATAAAATTTTGTAAATTCAGCTCCTACAGCTGCCATCACATGGTTGGAAGGTGTGAACTGTGAGTTGGCAAAAAGTTGCATAAAGCTTGTACAAACAAACATACATACAAGTATATGCGTATGCTCATAGAGCAGCTAACAAAAAAGGTCTATATACCCATTTTTCTGATAAATTTACTTGATTTGCCCGCAAACACACGTGAGCGGCATCTCAAAACATTATTTTACATGGCCACGTTACATATATGAACCAGTTGTGTCACGATTTCGCTACTAATCAAAAACTATTGTCGATTGAGATACTAATGCATGTGCCTATGCACATAAAAATTCGTAACGCTCGTCATGGGCAACTCGACCACATGCCCACCACGGCGTATGAGTGTTCCTATTGTCGATTAATTGATTAGAGAGTTGGTCAACTTAAATTGAATTACTTTACTCCAGCGAGCACTCATGAAGCACGCACTACCTACCTTAAGGGGGTGGTAGGGTTTAGCGCTAAAAAAAAAAACTTTTTTTTTTTTGAATTTTATACAGAAATATGGCTTAGGATACTTTAATAAAATCAGTTGCATGTTATTGTACATCTTTTCAATAAGTTTTTAAAAAATATTAATAATAAAATATTGACAAATAAGCCCATGACAGAGTTTTTTTTGGAGATATGTTTTTCGAGAGGTGCTCTGCGGTGCCAATCGGCATTCGTCGTAGAATCATCTGAAACTAAAAAAGTCGAATTTTTCAGTTAAAGTATGACGTAATAAATGTCTTTCCAAACTATCCAAGAATGTGTCCTCAAAATTTCAGTAACAAATTCAAAATATTTTCGCAGTTACAGAAGAAATTCTGAGCAAGCGTCGAGCAGGTATACGAGCGGAGTTTTTATATACAAAAACTTTGACGCGCGATTTCTCGGTTTTTTATTTTTACGATTTTTCCTAATTGGCGGGAAAGATAGGGATAACATAGAGTATATTCGGAATTAAATTATCTTCTAGTTGAACCTAAAAAACCTTAAGAAAGTTATGATTAACCCACTTTTTAAACAATCTAAAGTGAATTTGTTTTTCCAAAAAAATTTATTTTTTTTTAAATTAGCGAAAAGTTGTTGAATTTCTCACTTTTTGTTTAATTTTCTTGGTTTAACTAGAAGCAGTATACTAAAATAAAAAAATTTTTGGGTTTTTGCTTTCAGATGAAAATTGCGACTTGCATCTTTTCCACCGCATGACACATGCACACTCGAGGCGCCTCGGCAAAATGCTTGTACCAGACATAATATGATGAAAAAATTTGAGACATGAAATATATAGCAATAACACCTGAAAGTTTCGTTTCAATCCAATATTTCTTTCCTTCCCAAAAAGATCCATGAAAAAATCGATGTTTTGAAGCCTCTAAAGCAGGCTCCCCCCTTAATACCTTAAAGGACATGTGCACACATAGAAAGAAACTTGCATTAACACATACATTCATACATATTCATCTAGGTAGATATGCTAGGCAATTAAATGCTTCCAGAATGACCGCATATGACGTCTGTGTAATAAGAGCAGATATATGCACAATGTTATACATTCTTATACATATATCTCTATATATTTATATACCTATTTGATTATACCTGAGCATGATAATGACGTCACTTGGTATATTTTTAGCTACAGGTGGTTAATGTTGGCAAAAGACCACAAGCGCACAAGACTGCGAGTATTAATAAACACTTGTGACGTCATAGAAACCCTGCACTAAAAACAAGAGCACTCTCGTATAAGAATGCAAAGTAGAAGAGTAACAACAGTAGTAACAGTAACAGTACAGAGGCAAAAAAGGGAAAGCACGTATGCTGTTAGTAGGAGTCATAGCGTAGTGATTATATGACTGCTGCCATTTCATAACGAACCATTTGAACTTCAATAAATATGAAAATGCAATTAAAGTAAGAAAATCTTTGAAATTCAAAGAGGAATACAAAACAAGCTGTATATATAAAAAAGGTTTTCGCCTTTACGATGATTCTAAGCCTTACAATTTGCCAACCGTTTGCTTATTATTACTGAAGCCGCTAGCACATGTTCACATGTTCTTTTGTTTCTTGGACAGAATTTATTGACTTCACAAAGAGCCGGTAAGAACTGATGCGAAACTAATCCTAAATGAATGCAGACTGTATCAATCGCTTCCGCCAAATGTGTTGGTACGTAAAGTAGACGGCAAAAAATCTTTGCTGGGCAGTGGGGGTGAACTGGTATCATCTAAAGAAGTTACTGCAATCAACGTCATGGCCCGAATGTAAATGTGACCTTGAACTAAGCGCTCGCTTAGAAATTACGATGTTTATACAAAAACGCAATGGTGAGCATTATTCACAGAGCATAAAATTATAAAAATGTAAAAGTATACAAGTATAAAAGTTCAGCGTAATAAAAGTTTAAAAATATAAAATTGTAAAAGTAGAAAAGGATAAAAAGATAAAGAAATATAAAAGTAAGAAAGTATAAAATAATAAAAAATATAAAATTATGACAATATAAAAGTATAGAAGTAGAAGTAAAAGTATAAACGTATAAAAGTATAAAAGTATAATCGTATAAAAGTATAAAATTATAAAAGTATAAAAGTATAAAATATAATCGTATAAAAGTATAAAAGTATAAAAGCATCAAAGTATTAAAGTATAAAAGTATAAAAATATAAAAGTATAAAAGCATAAAAGTATAAAAATATAAAAGTATAAAAGTATAATCGTATAAAAGTATAAAAGTATAAAAGTATAAAAGTATAAAATATAATCGTATAAAAGTATAAAAGTATAAACGTATAAAAGTATAAAAGTATAAAATTATAAAAAAAAAATTATAAAATTATAAAATCATAAAAGTATAAAAGTAAAAAAGAATAAAGTATAATCGTATAAAAGTATAATCGCTTTTCGAATTATTCAACAATTAACAAAGGGCGCTCGGGCGCTCCGGAATCGATAGAAAAACTTTAAATGCGTTTTTCTCAAAACTATGTTTTTTGAACTGGTGATCACTGTAACTTAAAAACCGCTTGGAAGATTTCAATAAAATACTGCTTTGAAACACAAAACTCGTGCTTGATCGAAGGATTTGATTTTATTTTTTTTTTTTCAAAATTTCGATTTTTTTAACAATTAATTGTCTTTTTTTTTTCTAGAAAATCTGAAAATATTTCCTGAGGCTGCCATATTTTTAATTTTGAAAAAAAAACTTCGTTCAGGCACGAGTTTATCTATTAATAAAACTAATTTCTCTTGTCCGATTGATTTTGGCTGAATCTACAAAGACTTGTGATGATCACCGCAAGGGACTTCTGGAAACGCGGGCTCCACACAAACAGCGATAACTTTTACAATGATTAATTTTTATGTTGAAATTTTGCTAAAGTCAAGTCGAAACACGATGTATTAATGCTATGTTTTTATTTTTGTAAAATAAAGCAACTGACTAGCAAAACAAAATCATTGAAAATCATCATTTTTCCGGGCCCCCTTAAGTGAAAACAGTAATTCAAATTGCTTCGCTATTTCCTAGTTTTCATTTTCACTCTCGCTACTGTTCTGAAGTTGAACAGATGAGTAGTGGAGCAGGTAGTGCAAAACGGGCGATTGGTTTACTATGCTCCAAACTACGTTACGTTACTGCTGTAGCTCCGAGCAGTAGTCAACCAAAATTTAAGCGCTCTAGTAAAGAACTTAGATTCGGCCGGAGCGCTACTTGTGAAAATATTCATATGAACTCCAGCTATCGCTACTACTATCACTTCTGGAAAATTAAAAAAAATATTTCCGATTATGAATAAAATTTCAAATTATATAAAAATAGATGCCATTTAAATTCTCAGTTTTGCATAACCGCCAATAACTTATTTAACAGTTTAAAAATACACCATCACTGTTTACATGCAACAAGTATAAGGTTGCACACTAAAAATAGCAGTTGCACGAAGCACGAATGCAATTCAATTGCCAGTGATACCATAGAATTGTCAATAAAAGTAAATTAAATTGATTTCAATTCAATAATGAGCACAATCGGCTTGATAAGATGCACGCACATATAAATGGAGCATTTAAAGCAAATATATATAGATGGATGTAAATGGAAGGAACACAGAACATGGCAATAAAATACCTGCTAGACTTCCACTCTGAACAATACATACATATAAGGGTGTGTCACGCTAACTTAGCACGCAAATAGAAGTTACTAGTACTGTGCAACGTCGAAAGCATTCGTAACCTGCAATGAATTCTGGCCGGATTTCCCCTCAAATGCATTTCATTTTCGATAGCCCAAAATATCTACAAGCTTTTCGCATATTTTGACTGCTGCAACGATAGATGATCGTATCAGCCACCCATCACATCACCGCTAAAGTTGAAGTATTTCTTGCACGCCACAAAACAGAAATTTCTGCTTTCGCTTTAAACTGAAGAAAACAAACGGATTTATATGAGAAACCCCAACGCAAGGCATCATATGCAAAGCATTTTCTGGTGACGATGCTAGTCAACTCTATGCGAATTTTTATAGGCAAACGAGACTAACAGTTGGCTTACGAATTTTATCACTTCGCCTTTCAACTCAAAGGCATATATTTTGAAGTTTATTGGAAGCAGACTCAAACGCCTGCATAATAGTTCTAGGCAACACTCGATTGGTAGCTGGTTTCGAATAGAAACTTTTTCATATCATAAGAAAACTCAAGAGTTTTGCTATTAACTTCCAAATAGCATCCCCAGGTAGAAACTCTTTTTCTTAGGCATTTCTTGGTGCATACTCACAATGGACATGAAAAACGCAAATAACACAATGGTATTCACGCGCAAGACCACTCGGTCACGGCAGCTGCAGATACTTATTGGGAAAAGCTTTCGATCTTTTATCACAGAAACTGTAAATATCCTACCACCAACGCAGCGCGAAGGCCAACAACTGTGTCGCCACTTGCATATAAATATTCATAGATGCAAATATTATTTCCCTTTGTATGTAGGTTTACCGTGCAGGTGTACCGTTATGCTTAATGGATTTGCGTGAACCTTGTACTCATACAGTGGATGTTACTAAAAATCGTTTTTTTTTTTTTTTTTTTTGCAATGTTAGCAGCAATATTTAGTTTAGGTCTGATAAAACATTTTGTCACCACGGAAAAGGGGATCATTTGGATTTTAACTCTAAGTAGCCAGTTTAGGTACTAGGGAAAAAAAAGTTTAGGCAAGGGAAAGAGCGTAGAACAACGCTCACCTTCACTTTTTGTAGAGGTGCGAATAGGTCACACATTCGCCTGGTCACAGAAAAACGGTTTCAGAGCGGAATGAATGTGAAATTAATGAGAGAAAAGAAAAGACCTTAATTTAAATCAATAAAAAAAATATATATTATTAAAAAAATATGTTATTCAAAAAAAAAATATTATTAAAAATATATATATAATTGAAAAAAATATAATGAAAAACTGCAGAACTGCAAAGTAAAAAAATATTATTAAAAACAATATAATTAAAGCAATATAATTAAAAAAAAAATAATAATAATAATAATTTAAAGAAATTAAAAAAAAAATTCTTGAAAAAATATAATTAAAGAAATATAATAATTAAAAAATAACAACTTAAAAAACTATAATTAAAAAAACTATGAACAAAAAGATATTATTAAAAACAATATACTTAACGAAGTATAATTAAAAAAAAAATTAAAAAAATAATTTAAAAAATTTAGTTAAAATAATATATAAAGAACCGAGGAATTCAAATACTGTTTCACGACCGACTTTATTAAGAATGACAAAAAAGAGAAATACAAGTATAGGGTTGCAAGTATGCATGATTGAAATATTTACTACGAACTACTTTGCCTCCACAACAATATAGTTAAAAAAGTATAATTATTAAAAAAATAATTAAAAAGAATATGAACGATAAAAAAGATATTATTATAATATTATTATAAAAAATATACTTAAAGAAGTATAAATAAAAAATAATAATAATTTTAAAAAAATTGTAATAAAAATAATATTATTGAAAACAATATAATTAAAAAAATATACTTAAAATAAAAAATATAATTAAAATAAAAAATATAATTAAAAAACAATAGAATAAAAAAAATATAAATAAAAAAATATAATGAAAAAATTTAATTAAAGAAATATAATTTAACAAAATATAGTTAAAAAAAACTACGATACAAAAGATATTATTAAAAAATATACTTAAAGAAGTATAAACAAAAAATAATACTAATTAAAAAAAATATAATTAAAACAAATATAATATAAAAAAATAATTTAAAAAAATTGTATTAGAAAAATATAATAATTAAAAAAAAAATTATATTAAAAATAATATTATTGAAGACAATATAATTAAAAAAATATAATTAAAATACAAAATATAATTAAAAAACAATAGAATAAAAAAAATATAAATAAAAAAATATAATGAAAAAATTTAATTAAAGAAATATAATTTAACAAAATATAGTTAAAAAAAACTACGATACAAAAGATATTATTAAAAAATATACTTAAAGAAGTATAGACAAAAAATAATATTGTATAATAATAATTAAAAACAATATAATTAAAACAAATACAATATAATAAAAAAAATTTTTAAAAATTGTATTAAAGAAATATAATAATTTAAAAATATATATAAATTAAAAAACAATATTATTATATAAAACTAAAATATTAATTATATAAAAATAAAATATTAATTATATAAAAATAAAAATATGTAATAAGAAAATTAAAAAAAATATATATAATAAAAAATTTTAAATAAATAAGTAATCAAAAATATAATAATTAAAAAAATCTATTAAAAACAATATAATTAATTTCTGTGACACTCACTGTAGGTGTATTTAATTCAAAGTTCACTTCTGGCTAAGTGGACACATGTTTTGTAATCCATTTTAATAGCAATTTCGCATAATTCATTTGATTTACGCTTATTTGCACGCCTGCGCGCAACGGCAGAAAATGGAAGCAAAGAATTCTTTGCCTCAGTTTTCATATTTAGAAATTAAAAAAAGCAAAATCAAGATTTGTTAAAGTAAAATACCAGCATTTCGGTGAAGCATTTATCAATAATTAGTATCTCGTGCATGTCAATTCAAACAAGAAAATGTTGAGTGTCTAACATACAAATAGATGTGTGCGTGTGTGTCTGTGTGTGCAAACATTCTACACAAATTGGTGACAATAATTTAATATCGAAAGTCAATTGGAAACAGTAAATGTACTGTAAAATAAAATAAAAAATATATAAAATCAACGCAAACACCGTGAAAACAATGACTAGAGGCGTCATCAACAAACGGGCAGCACAACAGCGGTAATTGATCAAATTATCAGCTAGAAATTTCTATACATACATATGCACATATCTCTGCATGTGTGTGTGTGTGTTTTTATTACTTTGAATTCAGACACTTAGTAGTTAAATCAATGAAGCCCACTGGCGTTGAATGAGAAAATTATTAAATTCATAGAATTCCCATGAATAGATATTCAAATATCGCCCGCATTGTTGTTGGAACTGTTGGTGGGTAGTGTTTTAGATTTTATGGTCGAGTAATTGCAAGGTCAGTAGAGTAAATGTTCGCTAATGTTATGCTCGTTAAAATGTAAATAATAATAAATAAAAAAATAACTTTTCCTAACGCACCGATAGGCAGGCAGGAGCGGTTCTCGACCGCTTTGCCTGTTTGTTGGCTATTAGCGCCAGTAGCAGCAGCAATCAGCGAGGCAAAACGCATTAACGGGGCTTTAGCCTTCGCAGCAGCGATCAGCGTGTGTAGCATTTGGAAATAAATATTTGCTCAGGTCGTTAATTTCTTGAGTTTTCCTGAGTTGAAGTATGCCAACATTGGCGTTTAAGGCTACGTAGGAGAAAAAAAACTTATGGTGAGCATATTTGAGTTTTTTTGAGGAGGTCTGCTTTTTCACATTTTGTAATGAACTGCTGAAGTGTGAATGAGCTTTGCCATGCAACTTTAATAGAGGGGATGTAATTAAACACACGAGAAATCGTTAAAAAAGTCGTACAGTTCATGGGCAGGGAGTTATGTGACGTATAGAAAAAAAAATATCTATCTCTTGTAACATTTCTGTACAGTTTCCTTGGCCTTAAGGTGTTTAGAGGGACTCGGTCGTCTAGTACATGTGATTTTAAGAAATTTTTAGCATTTTTAAACTAAAAATACTTTAAAAGCGTACCAAATATTTTTATTAAAAAAAAAGAACTTTAGTTGTATAAAAAATGTCGCTGATTAAGACGAAAATCAAAAAAACGAAAAACAAAACAAAATAAACAAGAAAAAAACAAAAAAAAAACCAAACATAAAAAACGAAAACAAAAATAACCTTAAAAAACGAAAAAAAAATTAAAAAAACGAACAAAAAAAGAACAAAAAAACACAAAAAAAAAAACAAAAAAACACAAATAAACAAATACAAAAACAAAATTAATTATTAAGAAAAAAAATTTAAAAAAAAATTAAAAAAAAATAAAAAAAAAAATTAATTAAAAAATAAATAAATTACAATAAATAAATTACAAAAAAAAAAATTACAAAAAAATCAAAAATAAGTTAAAAAAAAATCGAAAAAAAAAATCAAAAAGAAAAATAAATAAATACAAACAAAATAATACAAAAAGGACTTTAAGTATAGAAAATAGAAATTTAAATTTCTTGCCGCTACTTCCATAAAATAACGAAGAACCAAAAAAAACTTTAAAAAATGTAAAAATAAAAAATAAAATAAATTAAAATAAAATCAAATAAATAAAGAAAAAAAGCGAGTAAATAAATAACGAAATAAAATAATAAAAACACAAATAAAATAATAAAAAAACCAATAAAATAATAAAAAAAACCAATAAAATAATAAAAAAACCAATAAAATAATAAAAAACCAAATAAAATAATAAAAAAACCAATAAAATAATAAACAACCAAATTTATAATTATTTATAATTTTTTATGGTTTTTTTATTATTTTATTTCGTTATTTATTTACTCGCTTATTTCTTTTTTTATTTTATTTTAATTTACATAAAACGGAACAAAAAAAGAAAAACAATTTGATCACGAAATAGTGAGTTTTTGAATAAAACACGAAAAGACACTATATTTAATTTTTAACTTAAAAAACTAAGATATTGAATTAAAAATTATTAGTGGTCTGGACCATATCGCCTGATGTACTGAATAGACTATTCAAATTTAAGATGCCATGCAGAAAAAAGTAATTTCGAAATAAGTGTAAGTAACCATTCGTTACCTGCTAAAAAGTCTTAAAACATAAAATACTCGAAATGTTATTATGAAATTTTAGAAGAAAGTTCTTTAGGCTGAAAAGAGGAATATTAAAAGAAATTCTAACCTTCGAGAAGCCTTGAGTGAAATACGGCAATACTCTAGGGTCTTGATTTGAAGAGCTCGTTTAACAAAAATAGAAGAACCTCAACAGGAGCATTTTAATATTTAATCAATTCGAACAAAATCCCATTATTTTTTTGTGCAAAAAATGCCATGTAACAAATTCTTAAGGATTCATATGAAGTTCCGTTTTCATGACTTTAAATATTTGCATTTCCATGACGCATTCCATAGAGTGTACTTTGGAGAAAAGGAAAGAAAAAAAATATTCGCTGACCCGAAAATAAACATTCCCTGACGTCCACGTATCACAAATATTTGATGAAAAAAAAGAATATTTTATTGAATAATAAAATAATTTACTTATATAGATTCCAAAACTGGCAAGTAAGCCTCAAAATAAATACCGTGAGACATATTTGTTGTTACAAACCAGTTCTCAGCTTATAGATTTACTTTTTCCCACCTTTTCGAACCGTCACTGAATCATTCACTTTTTCGTTTGAGGTGCATAAAAGATTTACCTGGAATGAGAAGAAGATAAGAAACAATGAGTGGAAATCAACATATTTTTGAACACAATAATGAGATTATGACAAAGAAAAATATTATTTTGAATATTCACGATATACAGTCAACGTCTAAATAAAGTGTACACCACCAAATTTTGACTACTTTTTTTAATGAAATAATTTTTTTATAAAGCCATAATTTATACTACAACAAAAACCATATGTTCATCTAAATTTCAACCTTTTCAACAGAATTTCCGAAAAAATGTCGAGTATGAAGTTTTGTAGTACATTGCATTTTGTTATGTGCAAAGTGCAAGTTTCAAGTGGTTCAAAAATTATTCTTGATTTTTGATAATTTTATCTGCTGATGGTGTTGCGTATTTCCCTTCATTTAACGAATGCTCGAAATTTTTATTAGAACTGCGTTTGAAAGTACAAAAAGCATACAAAAACAAAAAAAAATACAAACCAATACAAGAAAAAAAATAAAGAAACAAATAATAAATACATAAAAATAAAAAAAAACGATTAAACTAAGCAAATAAAAACTAAGCAAAAATAAAATTTAATAAATAAAAACAAAATTAAATAAAAAAATTAAGTAAATAAAAATGAAAAAAGGTAATGAAATACAATAAATAGAAAATAAAGGAATACAATAAAACAAAATAAATTTCATCGAAATAAATTTAAACGAAATAAATTAAAATGAAATAAAATAAATTCAATTATACAGGGTGGCTGATGAATTTTGCTACATTAAGAAACTCAAATAACTTTTTTTTAGTGCATGGAATTCATTTTTTTTTTTTTTCAAGTTGAAGGTTATTAAATGTAGCTTAACTAGTTTTAAAAATAATTGAATTTAAATGACCCCCATGCTCGTTGACACAAGTGCGGCATCTTAGTAAAAAGCTGTTCATTGCTGCTTTGAGAGTTGCGACAGGAATAGCCGCAATTGTTGCCCGAATGGATTGTTTTAGTTCATCCAAATTTGTTGGCTTTGTTTTATAAACTTCTTGTTTACATAAACCCTACAAGAAAAAGTCAGGTGCAGTAAGGTCAGCCGACCTGGGGGGGCCAACGAAATTCGGAGTTTCTTGAAATCAGTTTATTGGGAAATTTTCGTCGCAACTCTGTCATAACAGTCTGGGCTATGTGAGACGTTGCCCCATCTTGTTGAAACCACACAGAGTTGAAAGGAATTCTCTTTCGGCGTACTTCTGGATAGAAAAATTCTTTCAGCATTTTCAAATAACGGTCTCCAGTAACCGTAACGGTGTGACCATTTTCTTCAAAAAAATAAGGCCCGACAATACAGCGTGAAGAAACCGCACACCACACTGTCACGCGAAGAGGATGCAATTCCGTCTCGTGAAGTATCTGTGGGTTAAAGGTACTCCATATTCGACAATTTTGTTTGTTCACATTGCCGTTTAAATCGAAATGGGCCTCATCAGACATGAAAAGGCAGTTTAACATGTTTTGGTCTTCTTCCACCATTTGCAGGATCTTCTGGCAAAATTCCAAGCGAATCGGCAAGTCTGCTGCATTCAGTTAGTTAACCATTTGAATTTTGTAGGGAAATAAGTCTAAATCTTTGTGCATTATTGTTTGCAAAGATTGTCGGCTGACACCAAGTTGAGCAGATAAGCTTCTTGTTGAAACCCTTGGATTGCTTTGTATAGCTGCTGCTACAGCAGCGATCGTTTCCTCCGTCCGAACTGGTGGGCTTCGATGATAAGGCCTTCTTGCGACTGTTCCTTGCTCAGCAAAATTATTCACCAGTCTCATTATGGTCCATCTGCTCGGGGGATCGCCGCCAAACATCCGCCTGTACTCTCTCTGTACCAAAACTACGGACTCCAGTGCGTGATAGCGGCGGACTATCCAAATTCTTGTTTGCGTGTCCCAGTTATCCATTTTAATAAATTTTAAAGATCAATCTGCAAATTAAAACAAAAATGGAACAGATAACTTAAAAAGAAAAAAAGTTATTCAATTTTTTTTGGTAGCGGCTTTCATCAGCCACCCTGTATTATAAAATAAACGAAAATGAACTGAAATAAATTCAACTTAATTAAATACGCAACACATAAAACTAAATTAAATATCATGAAATAAATAAACAAAAAAATAATAACGATTTATCTTCTTAAACGAGAACAGAAACAAAAAAGAAACAGTTTGTTCACAAAACAGTGAATTTTTGAACTTTAAATATAGGAAAAAGAAAATTTAATTTCGTGCATCATTTTGGCTGTGAGTTACCTTTGTATAGGGTTTTCCAATAACAGGTGTTACAGGTGAATGGATTGCGCTATCGAGAGATGATTAACGATTTTTTATGGCCGAAATTGGATGGTATTGATCTGGACAACGTTTATTTTCAACAAGACGGCGCTACGTGCCACACAAGCAACGAAACCTTCGATCTTTTAAGGGAAAAGTTTCCGGACTGTGTTATCTCTCAAAGAGGTGATCACAATTGGCCACCGAGATCTTGTGATTTAACACCTTTTGACTTTTTTCTTTGTGGTCTCGTGAAAGAGAAGGTGCCAACAGCCCAGGGTCGATTCAAGACCTCAAAGATGGAATTCGTGAGGCTATCGAACACATGGGGCAGTCACTTTGCAATTCGGTTATGGAAAATTTCTTCAAAAGGATATTGTCCTGTAAGTGTGCGTAGTCGTGGCGGTCATTTGCCTGATGTTATTTTCCACTATTAACGACATACCTTCCTCTTTATAATGAAATAGACATCCGATCTTTTATATTAAAAAATAGCATTTTTCTTTGATTATCAAACCTCTTATTGGAAACCCGTTTAGAAAAATCTAAGACGTCTCTGATGGTTATACCGAAAATATAAATTTATCACTTCCTTTAACTCCGGTTGTTGCGTAGAGCCAATAGAATTGCGAAAATAGAGTTCCATAAATGTGTCGAGAGCCGGATCAAAGGCTGGCTTAAGTGCGTTGCAGTTGATGGGGAGTACTTTGAAGACGATAATATCACTTTTGGGGAATAAAGAATTGTATTTTTGTGGTAATTGCACTCAATCAATTTTTCGCATCATCTTAACATACTTTATTTCTTATTCTCATTTCCACCGAGCCTTGAGCGAATCCATAGATCTTGAAGGCAAAAAAATCAAATTGTCTCAAATTTTTCTAATTGAATTTTGAATTTTCTGCATATATTCCGGGAACTTTTTAATCAAGGTGGTATTTGCATACCACCAAAATACATAAATATATAAAATTATATAATAATAGCAAAAAAAGGTTGTTGAGGTAATAAATTTACACCATTTTAATATTTCCATACGCGATTGCTGCATCATTTTGGCTCTGACCCACTGCGCATGTGTATGTATGCATGTAGACAACATTAAAAAATAAATAAAACTAAATAAAGCATCAAATGTTCATATAAAATATGCGCCTGACATGCGCTGACTCATTTTACAAGTATCACACACACACAAGCAAACGATTATGCCAGAATATTGACTGCAAAACCCAGCGTATTTTAGATGAATTTCACAGGCAGTGAATTGTTTACAAGTGAAATGGAAATTAAAACCGATTCCAAGTATTTTATCTTACAGCGTCATTAGAGATCACGAACCACAGAAGTTTATACTGAAACAAACATACATACAAGGTGGCGCAAAATTAATGACCCCAACGGAAGATTTATAATTCTCGCAAATGGCGTCGTACGTCAATCAGATTTCACACTTGTGAAGTAGACAGCTGCAGCATACAAACAGACAAGTAATGGAGCACGTAAAGCTCAAAAGAAATATTTTCATCATTCAAAATAATTTGTATTATTATATTTTTTTTTTCATTCTGTAAAAAAGTTATTCAACAACTAAATTGGTTGATTAATTGGGCGCCACCTTGTACTATGTACATATACATATACATAAGTATGTGCATAAATATCTAATACACGAATATACCTGATACGAGTTGCAGATAAACGTGTGGAAATTACGACGTAATTCCAGTGCAAGCACATGACAAATGCACCAAATTTTATGTAATTGTATGTGTGAACGCAAATTTGTATTCGAGTAGATAATATTTCAACGCTGCAGGAGAGTAGGTAGTAGGAAAAATATTGATATTTTCCAGGGCTATGAATGTTTACTTTGACGACAATTCCAGTAGTGCTGCTTGTGCGATAGACAACGAACTTGAACTGTCCTTCAAGCAGCACTTATACACACACACATACATACATATGTGCATAGAATGACTGACTAGCAAGAGACTAGATGTTTGTTTATATATTTTAAAGTTAGCATTGTTTTTTTTTTTTGTAAATGCAGGGTCTTTCCAATTCAAGTTTCTTTTTTACCAGTTTTTTTTTTTTTTTTTGAAAGGCAACACAATTCGAAGGCGACTCTTTTGGTTTAAGAAAAGGGAGCTTAGGTAGGTACAATTCCTGTGCATCTGCCCCACCTTCGCTCGAATCAGGGTGGAGGTCTTTGGCACTGATGTATTAAGAAGCCACCACCTTGGCTCCTTGGCACCACAAGATCTACTGAGATTTCTTCGGAGGTCGAGTAGATTTAAAGAAAATTAAAAAGAGAATCCAAGAGCAGTAAAATGGATTTAATTGTGTCTGAGTGCTGTACTTGCTAGTCTGTCCCGACAAAACAAAAAAAAAACAAAAAAAAGATAAAAAGGGAGTTTAAGTCAACAAAATATTTCCCACTTTTTTGCCAATTCGTATAGAGTTTCGGACGCGCTTTTAGTTTCCGACGCGTGCATGGCGAAATCCAGAGTCATAATTTTTTAAAAAGTTTACTAAAACTGAGAGAAAAAAGGAATACGAAGCTGACTAAACGAATTGTTTACCTTTAACAGCTGTTTTCTCGAAACCCTTACTTTTGGCTTCTTACAGTAGACATTAAAGCCACTCTTATCTATCATGAATTTCAGACACTCCATTGAAATTTGAAATTTGAAAAGGTCAAGCCAAGGCGCATCAGGAGATTTGACTCAGGCTAAAAAGCCAATTGTATTTAGAGCTCTGGAAAGAGGGTAGATAGTCACGGAGGGAAGGAGAAAAGTATCAGAGAAAGAGATAGGAAAAAATAGAGACAGAGATACAGATAGTTGGTCCTGTGAGAATTTTCCATATTCTTTGGCAAATCTGATAATATCTTACTCATTCTCACGACATCGGAACACTCAAATAAAAAGTGCTCAGTGCTATCCGCCTCCTCCAAGCACAACAGGCTCATTGGGTCCTCAATGATCCCAATGGTAGTCATATGCTGATACCATGGGTTATATTCTGTAATAATACCGAACGTCTTTCTTCCAAGTTTTAGTAAAAAGTTAAACAGTTTTCTGTTCGGACTTGTCACAAAACTCCTTGCAGTTCTGCAGCGTTCCAGACCGGACCATCGCTCTTTTAAGTAGATTGCTTACATAATCGCTGATCCAATTCTTGATTCCTGCGGAACTGATTCCGATTATTCGCTCTGGCCCCTGTGGGGGCACCGCTGATCCACG
This sequence comes from Anastrepha obliqua, assembly GCF_027943255.1. Classification (NCBI taxonomy): domain Eukaryota; kingdom Metazoa; phylum Arthropoda; class Insecta; order Diptera; family Tephritidae; genus Anastrepha; species Anastrepha obliqua. Next base: position 176,853,250 of record NC_072892.1, read on the forward strand.
GTTGGCCAATTCGTCGGCAATTTCGTTTCCTTGAACACCGGAGTGTCCCGGAACCCATATAAGTACAAGCCTGTTTTGTCTTGCTACTGAATTAAGCTTCTTCTTACATTCTTGAACAATCTTTGAGGTTTGCTTCGCGTTCTCCAGGGCCTTCAATGCAGCCTGACTGTCACTGAACTCTCCAATCTGTTACTTTTAGGATGGCAAAAACTTCTGTTTGGAAAACAGTTGCCATTCCCCCCACAGCTTAGTGATACTTATTACTATCGTTTAAGTACCATCCGGCGCCAGACCCTATTTCATTCTTGGACCCATCGGTAAAGAAAATATCCGTCAAACCTCCTTGAATGCATTGTGGATTGCCCGGTGCTCACGCAATGGAAATCTGACATCAAATTTCCTTCCAAATGAAACTATGGGTATCAGGTCGTCTTTGGGTACCAAAAACAGTGGGTACTGCTCAGATAGCAACTTAAAGATTTCTCTGTGTCCCGAAACCATATTTATGCAGTCTACACATTGCTTTTATTGCTTCCTGTTGTATCTTAAGATCTAAGAGGAGCAAATCAAAAATAGCATTTGGGGCATCCCCAGAGGTTGTACTCATGGCACCTGTCATGCATAAACATACATTTCTTTGCTGCCTGTACAGTTCCCGGATTGTGGACTTAACCGTGCTCCTTCGCCACCAGACCACAGAGGCGTAAGTGATGATTGGTCTGGTAAGTGATATGTATATCCATAGGACCACAGCAGGTTTTAGCTTCTTATTCATCGGAAAGACCAAGTGTCAGATCTTTCAGTGTTGGAAAACTGAGTCCATCCAATTTCCGTTTTCCCGTAAACAAGACTATAGTGGTTTTGTTCGGATTAACGGAAAGACCCTCCATTATATACGAATATAAATAACAGTTAATTCATTTCCTTCAAAATATTCAAATTTGTGAAAGAAACACCTACTTGAAATACCCTGCAGCTGGCGTGCGGAACGACATAACCAGCGACTGCTTAAGAAAATTAAATTCAGTAGGGAGTAAAAATGGCAGGTTCGCAGCAACTGCCGCGCGCTTAATTATAATTTGAGTTACAGTAATGAGCCCCAACACCCACAAAACGAGTAAATTAGTTGCCTGCCATTTGAGGTGCAGCGTTGCTGCGTTGCCGCGTTTGCAAATTACATACAAAATAACACAAATGTTGTGGGAGCTGCAATTACCTCAGTGATGCATGCGAAATGCAATGAAATTCCAATACGTCTTTGGTGGGAGCTTTTTGCATGAATTTCCAGTTAGCTGCCGCATTATACCGTTTATCGTCATTGTATCTGTAGTGTTTATTGTACACAGTGTTTTCTAAAATGTTTTCCCTTTTTGTTTTGGTTTTTCGTTTTGCCCATTTTTTAATAAAAATTAGTCGAATGGCGTATTTTTATACCCACAGTAATTGGAGTCGATGAGTAATTCGTCACTTCCGTTGAAAGTTTCACACTTTTCTCTTATCAATATCGAAAATATGGAAGCTGCGTTGCCTGCCTGTACAGTTCCCGGATTGTGGACTTAACCGTGCTCCTTCGCCACCAGACCACAGAGGCGTAAGTGATGATTGGTCTGGTAAGTGATATGTATATCCATAGGACCACAGCAGGTTTTAGCTTCTTATTCATCGGAAAGACCAAGTGTCAGATCTTTCAGTGTTGGAAAACTGAGTCCATCCAATTTCCGTTTTCCCGTAAACAAGACTATAGTGGTTTTGTTCGGATTAACGGAAAGACCCTCCATTATATACGAATATAAATAACAGTTAATTCATTTCCTTCAAAATATTCAAATTTGTGAAAGAAACACCTACTTGAAATACCCTGCAGCTGGCGTGCGGAACGACATAACCAGCGACTGCTTAAGAAAATTAAATTCAGTAGGGAGTAAAAATGGCAGGTTCGCAGCAACTGCCGCGCGCTTAATTATAATTTGAGTTACAGTAATGAGCCCCAACACCCACAAAACGAGTAAATTAGTTGCCTGCCATTTGAGGTGCAGCGTTGCTGCGTTGCCGCGTTTGCAAATTACATACAAAATAACACAAATGTTGTGGGAGCTGCAATTACCTCAGTGATGCATGCGAAATGCAATGAAATTCCAATACGTCTTTGGTGGGAGCTTTTTGCATGAATTTCCAGTTAGCTGCCGCATTATACCGTTTATCGTCATTGTATCTGTAGTGTTTATTGTACACAGTGTTTTCTAAAATGTTTTCCCTTTTTGTTTTGGTTTTTCGTTTTGCCCATTTTTTAATAAAAATTAGTCGAATGGCGTATTTTTATACCCACAGTAATTGGAGTCGATGAGTAATTCGTCACTTCCGTTGAAAGTTTCACACTTTTCTCTTATCAATATCGAAAATATGGAAGCTGCGTTGCGGAAAAATATCATATTTTTGTAGCGAAAAAAAAAACATCTGACTCATACGGTGACTTGACAAACGGGGTTGATGATATGAGCTGAGATATTTATGGCATTTTTATCAGCCAATAACTCGGTTAAATTACATTCATCATTTATGTCACTAAGGGCACGGTCTACTGGTAGTACTACGCGAAAAAATTTATATCTCAATTTTTAATTTTTACTTATTTATTTATTTATTTATTTATTTTTTTTTTTTCAATATATTTCGCGCATGTTGTGAATTTGAAAACTATCTATTTTGGTTGTGCCTGAGCAAATAAAATATTGATTACTTTTGCTCATCACAATAATCTCTTAATGATCGGTCTGTGTCGGTGTGCAGTTTTTCCAGCACCTTCCTTACGGAAGTGATGTCTGTGTGTAGACGTCACTAAAGGCATCCTTTGACTTTATGTGCTCATTAGTTTTTAGCTAGGAATGCACAATCGCAACCGACTCATGTTGGTCCCAGAACGCAGAGGTATACCTGGGAACGAAGTAGCGGATGTATTCGCTATTAATAGAAGTCGAGCCCTTCCTTGCCCGGGGACGATACACCATCAAAGAGGAGCCTAGAAACGAAGGATTAATTAAGGCCACGAGATGTAAGCGGGAACCAAACTGTGGAGCTCCGCTTAGCCAAATTTTTACTAGAGCGTATAATCAAAAGAGATTCAGGCATCTCATAACCCTTCGATGGGATAAATTGACAATATTCTCTCTATTCTCACAGGTCACTGCAGATTGCGTAGTTATCTGCACAGGTTTGGAGTATTGTCCACTGGCTCCTGTCGTTTCTGCTACCCATTTCCAGAGACTCCAACACATCTTCTTCTCGAATAAGATGCCGTAGCGAGATGAAGGTTTAGATATCTCCCAGATGTAAGACACAAAAGCTCAGTCCAATCCAGCTTCATCTTAGATTTATTGAGAAAGTTAGGCTTGGATGCACTACTAAGACGAGTAAAGGGCACAAAAGTCCTCAAAGCCGAAGTGCAAACATGCACCCATTTTCATTCATTCATGCACAATAATAGCAACTTGACATAATAAGTTTTGAGTTCTTTTATAATTTTTTTTAACATTTTTTAAATTTATTTTAGATAGATTATCTTCCATTTTTTCTCTAGTTTTTTAACATTTTTTTCTATTTTTTAAGCTATTTTTTATCTATATTTTTTAATCTATTTTTTTCTGTTTTTTAATCAATTTTTTATCTGTTTTTAATCTATTTTTCAAACTACTTTTCATCTATTTTCTTATCTTTTTTTATCTATTTTTGTAAATTATTTTTTTAGCTATTGTTTACCTATTTCTTTTTATCTATTTTTGTTATCTATTTTTACCAATTTAAAATCAAAAAAACCTTTTTTTTGTCAATTTCTTTTTATTTTTTTAAACTATTTTTTTAACTTTTTTTAGCCAATTTTTTATCTCTTTTCTATTTATTTCTTGTCTTTCATTTCAACTTATTTTTTTTTGTCTACTTTTTTGTTAGTAAAATCATAAATCTAAAAATTTGTATAGCCTATTGAATTTTGGTAAATTTTAAGAAAGATGGCCCAATAAGATTGGATGATGGTACCTATAGAATCCGGTACAACTCCGAACTAAACGATCTAACTCAGAATGTGACAGCTGTGCGTTTTGTTAAAGTACAGCGCATAAGACGGCTGGCTCATGTTACCCATCCGTATGCCTGCTGACTGTGCCGTGAGGAAAGCAATGGCAGGAAAGCTAATGGAAGCAAAGGCTAAAAGCAGAGCGAGGAACGATGGATAGGCAAAGTGGAAAACGATCTCACGGACTTGAGAATACGTAACTACGAAGCAAAAGCTCAAGATCGATCGCATTTGAGAAGCATTGCGAAGGAAGCATTGACGCACTCTGCGGTGTAATACTGTCAAAGAAGAATAATTTTGAACTATGCAAGTTTAAAGTGGCTACAAAATCGCGTAAATTTTTGATAATTGTTGTTTTTTACCAGCGCGAAATTTATTGAAAAATTGTCTACAATCAAATTAAAAGAAAAAAATTGTTAAGCCACTTTAAACTTTCAATTTATTATCCTCGAATTCAATGGATTATAAAACTAATACTCGAAATGTTTCTATAAATTTTGGTTAAAAGGTTTGAAATTTTGAAAAACAAAATAATATTGAAATTTCGAAAAAAAATTTATTGAAATTCTGATAAAAAAAATTTTTTGAAATTTGGAAAAAAAAAATTTATTGAAATTTTGAGAAAATATATATTGCAATTTTGAAAAAAAATTATTGAATATTTTTAATATATTATTTTTTATTATTTTTATTATATGGGTTTTGTTGTAGTATAAACCATATATTTATGAAAATTTTTTGAAAACTAGAAAAACAAAAGAAAAGTAGTTAAAACTGTTCAAAATATTGCGATTCTATTATTTGACCCGTTGGTGTATTCTTAGTTTTCTATGGTTATAATTGTTTTTCATTAAAATTTGCCCGAATTCACTTGAAAATTTTTCGGCATACTTATAAAAACTTGTACCTTGAAGAATTTCAAAAACAAAAAAATTCGATTTTTCAAAATTACAACTACACATGACTTCTCAAACCGAAAACGATCATCGTCCAAGCATGATGAAGCGCCACAAGCCACTTCAAAGGCTGATATTCACCAAAAGAAGATTATGCTGTCAGTTTTTGGTGGGACTGGAAGGGTGTGGTATATTTTGAGCTGCTTCAGAGGAACCAAACGATTGATTCGGATGTGTACTGCCAACAATTGGACAAATTGAATACAGCCATCAAGGAGAAGCGACCAGAATTGATCAATCGTAACGGTATCATATTTCATCGAGACTGCATACATCTTTGGTCACTCGCCAAAAACTGAGAGAGCTTGGCTGGGAACTTTTGATACATCCACCATATAGCCCTGACCTTGCACCGTCGGACTACCATTTGTTTCGGTTTTTGCAGAACTCCATTTTTTACCATTTAAACTTTCGGCAAAGACCAGCCTATAAAATCGCACTTGGTTCAGTTTTGCCAGAAGTTCTATAAACACGGAATAATGAATTTGCCGGAAAGATGGCAAAAGGTTATCGAACAAAATGGAAAATATATAGTTGATTAAAATTCATTCAAAGTTTCAATAAAAATGTATTTACTTTCGTTTAAAAAAATCGTCAATTTCTTTACGGACAACCCAATATATAGAGGTAACATATGTTACCAAACTTTTTAGACTACCCAATATAGTAAATAAAATAGGTAGTAAGGGGCACGCATATGCAATTTTATGTCTACATATATATGTGTATATGTACACAATTCACACTAAATTGGCTTTGTTATCTAAAAGCTGTCGCAATGTGTGACTTAAACGCAATTATGAGGTCATGTTGCATTCTCAGGAACTTATCAAAGGCAACAATTGTAAGTTCGTGTGAAAAATTGCGAAGCCATCGAAAGCACAACAAATAGATAGTAAAACGAAATTGCGCAGATTAGCCATTTCAGGGTTATTTGCACATAAAACTTGTATGCATACAAACACCTACAAATGTAACTCACGTACATGTAGAGTTATAAGAGTGTAATAAAAGTGCGCTTTATTATTTATAATATATTTATACATTTACTCATTAATGCATATTATTAATCTGCCAATCCGCACTGTATGCACTTATCAACTTAATAGTTGTGTTTGTTCTGTTAATGGCTGGCTGTCTGGTTGACGGTACTAAACTGACGACGGCAGTGGAAAAATACAGTAATTTTTGAAATAAAAATTACATACGCACAAGATTTTGTGGCGCTCACCTTTTTCCACACTCTTCTGCTTATAAGAGGTGCGAACTACCTGCTTAAAAATAATTCAACATTTCCTGCCAAACCGTGGCGCGCGAGTGCAGACACGCTAAATGCAACATTATATTTGTAAATGAGAAGTCAAGCAGACAATTGCCGATGATGTCATGAGCAACGTCTAAAAATAAACGCCCGAAAACGAAATGTAAATGCAAAAAGTTCAAAATTTGCCACTTGCAAAGCACTTCCGATCGTGTGAAGTGGCTTGACGTTTGCGAAATCGAAATTTGTGTAAAAATAAAGCAGGAATACAGACAGCTGTTTGTTGAGCAAATCCACAAGTGGTTATGTGAGTTTAACAACCTTAGCTGAATTTAAGCAACGTAGTAAATTATTAAAAAAAAAACAAAGGGACAAGCAACCACAGCCGATCAGCAAATATAAAAATACACATTGATACCGTAGCCAAAAGCAAATCGCCAACCCTCAAGGCAAGCGCCTGCAAGCAGCAGCAGCAAAATTCATTGCGCAAATCAGCAGCAGCTTCCAAAAATAATGCGCGCAAAATATAATATTTACATATATGCAAATGAAATGCGATGCAATGCGCCTTGAATGTATTATATTAGTTAAATAAAAAAATTTAAAAAATTAAAAAAAAAATTTTTAAATTTAAAAAAATAAAAGATTTAAAAAAAATAAAAGATTTAAAAAAAAATAAAAGATTGAAAAAAAAAAATACAAATAAATTCAAAAAAATTCAAAAAAATATTTAAAAATTTTTTTTTTTTTTTTAATTTTAAAAACTAAAAAATAAAAGATTAAAAAAAAAATTTTAAGAAAATTAAAAAAAAAAAATTATTTAAAACAGAATAAAAAAGAAAAAAATGTAAAACAAATAAAAAATGACAAACAAAAGTACATAAGCGCAATTTTATTGCGAGCTCGAATGGCAAATGCGCTATAAATAAACAAATCGTTCGCAAATATAGAAAAGTTGCAAAGCTTTGCAGGTAAGCATTAAAACGCTTTCTTAAACGAAATCGCGTGATTGCTTAAACTCGTAAAAATAACCAATCGCATGTGACTCACACACACAAACGCACGCGATTGGTGAAACAGCATAATGTCGCTCATACGCCCTGTCGGCAGTTGGTTGCTCCAAAAACAGAATACGACACAAAGAAAAAGCTATTTCAACCCGGCCATACAAATATAAAATACAAATCGATTAACTACTCAGACAAACGTTATTTAAACATAAAAAGTAAAATTAATCACCTGTAACCATAACGACCTACACAGTCACAGCCGTCAGGCGGGCGCAGTTGAGCATGCGGGCAATAAAAATTAGTAATGACGTGCTGAAATTTTATCAACCACAAAGAAGCAGCGTCGTCGTCGAAGGCGACACGTGTAGGCAAATATTTAAAAATGAAAGAAAATTCGATAGCCGCCATAGGCGAGTGGGTTAGATGGTGTCTGCCGTGGCTGTGAACATCAAACACATGAAATTATGGAAAGTTTTTCCTAGAAACGTGCGCCTACGACAGGCAATGAGAAAGCTACTCCTAAAACCCATCTGCCATTCGGAGGCGGCATAAAACTGTAGGCCCCACCATTCAAAGAACAATAGCAAGACACGCACACCACAAATAGGAGAAAAACGACCAAAAAATACCTAAAAATGCGACAATTTGAGAAATATCTACATTAGGGTGTCCTTTCCTGCAATGCAGGTGAACACTGCAGTTTTTGCACCCGAATCTGTTCACATTTTTGTAACCCAAACTACCTGCTAAGTGTTGTCACAGCTACAAGAGCGCCATCTGTTTTGTTTGTAAGCAAAGACATCTGATTAGTTATTGGTAGTTATCATCTTTTGCTGGACCCCCTTTTGCGCTATACTTGGTCTTTCATTTTAGGGTTTTCAAGCCATCTAGCACTACAGTTTTTGATACAAATTTTCCACCATTCTTTTTCATTATTTCATTATTTTTATTTTTAATCTTTTTTTTTAATTGTTACTAATTTCAAACTAACATTTTTTTATTTTTTTATTTGTTTATTTATTTATTTTTTTTATGTTTTTTTATTTGATTTTTCTATTTCTTTTATATTTTCTTGGTTCTTTTATTTTATTTTACTTATTTTTTCTATTTTTTTATTTCAATTTTTTATATTTTTTTATTGTTATTTTTATTTTATTATTATTTTTTATTTTATTATTATTTTTTATTTTTTTATTATGGTTGGTTGGTTGGTTTAAGGGTAACCCCGCATCGGAGTGCCACATAGACCGCAAGTTGGATCCGTTGTGTTGCCCTAGAGCTCATTATGTTATATGATTTCCCCACCTAACCGAGATTTTTATTGTAGATTTTGGTCAAAGATATTAATTCGTTTCGAGAATTTGATGAGAGATTCGATTTTCAGGTTCGAGAGTACTGAAAGATCAATTTTGTCAATTGTTGGAGAGCCTAGAAGAGCGAGTCGACTTCTGGCTAGGCCGGGACAACTGCACAGCAAATGCCTGTAATGTATAACAGGTACAAATATTACAATTAAATAAATGTCTATAAATATTATAGTATAAAATAGTTAACAATTTTACAAACTAGAAAAACGTTTACTGTAAAAAGTTTCTGACTATATGACAAGAATTGAGTAAAACTGCTTTCTGCATGTCGAAAATTAAATATTCTTGGAGTTGAAGAGTTTTCACGTTGTCTGCTAAATTGTTATGCACTAGTCCGAGGGCTGAGATGATAATTGGTAGTATGTGCACCTTCCTTAGCTTCCACTGGCGTTTGACATCAATGCCCAAGTCAGAATATTTGGATATTTTTTCTGCATATGTTTTTTGCATGTTTTTGTTTAGAGGAACAGCAATATCAACTATTTAAGCAGTCGCTTGAGATTTATCAATAAGGAAAATATCTGGCCTATTGTGGTCCCTTGTGGCATTTGTTAAAATTGTATATTTCTTATTATTTTGTATTATATTTTTTTACTTTGAAATTTTTTTATTTATTTTTTTTTTTGGATTTTTGAGTTTTTATTGATTAGTTTGTTTATTTTTTATTATTTTTCAATTCTTCTATTTTTTTGTTTCTATATTCTTTTATTTTTATATTTTTTTGTTCTAATTTATTTTATTGTTCTATTTTATTTTTTTATTCTTCTATTTTTTATTATTCTATTTTTTTATTCTTTTATTTTTTGAATTTTTTTATAATTTTTTTATTATTTTTAATTATTTTTTCATTTTTTTGTTCTATTTTTTATTATTATTATTATTTTTTTTTTGTTTTTCGTTTTTTTTTTTGTTATATTTATTTTTTAGTTCGATTATTGTTAAATTTTTTTATTCTTTTATTTTTTATTGTTCTATTTTTTAATTTTTTAATTTCTGTTTTTTTTTAATTTTTTTTTTTTTTTTTTTTTGTTTTTTAATTTGAAAATTGGAAATGTAATGAATTACAATCTCAATGAATTAAAAAGCATTAGCGACTAGGCCATCTGTTTTTTTATTTATTAGTATTGTTAAGTTTTTTTTTTTGTTATTTTTTAAGTTTTATATTAGATGTTAATTTTTTTATTATTTTTTATTTTTTTATTTTTTCAGTTTTCTGATTATTTTTTCAGTTTTTTATTATTTTTAAGTTTTTTATTATTTTTTAAGTTTTTTATTATTGTTAAGTTTTATATTATATTTTCCTTATTTATTATTTTTTATTTTTTTCATTATTTTTCTATTTGGTTGGTTGGTTGGTTGGTTGGTTGGTTTAAGGGTGACCCCGCATCGGAGTGCCACATAGACCGCAAGTTGGGTCCGTTGTGTTGCCCTAGAGCTCATTATTTGAAATGATTTCCCCACCTAACCGAGATTTTTATTGCAGATTTTGGTCAAAGATATTAATTCGTTTCGAAAATTTGATGAGAGATTCGATTTTCAGGTTCGAGAGTACAGAAAGATTGTCAATTGTTGGAGAGCCTAGAAGAGCGAGTCGACTTCTGGCTAGACCCGGACAACTGCACAGCAAATGTCTGCTCGATACTTCCTCATCTTCGTCCTCGCAGTATCTGCACAGGTCGTTTTGAGGAACCCCGAGCCGACGTGCGTGAGTGCCCAAAAGGCAGTGGCCGGTGATAAGAGATGTTATATGCCTTAGTTCGTGTTTCGAAAGACTTATAAGGGTTTTTGTCTGTTTCAGATTGTAGGATGGCCAGATTTGTCTGGTCGTAACGCAAGTAGTTTCCACTCGCCACCTCCGATCAGCAATGCTGTGAAATTCTTGATCGATGAGCATTTTACATGTTGAGAGCGGAATGTGGATTGTGGGTAAGTTACTAACATTTGATTGCGCAGCTCCAGCTCTTGCGACCTCATCAGCTTTGCAGTTACCTTCGAATCCACTGTGACCCGGTATCCAGATAACTTGGACAGAATTCTGAACACTTATCTCGTTAAGAGATAAGAGACAGCGTCGAACCACATCTGAGTGGGTATAAGAGGAGCTGAGTGCTCGAACGGCCGCTTGACTGTCGGTGAAAAAGCGGATATCCTCAAGTGATATTCTAGTTTCTAAGAGAGTTTTCGCAGCATACCAGATTGCGCATAATTCCGCTTGGAATACGCTACAGTAGTCGGGTAATCTAAATGATAGATTGATGTGAGGGGAATTGGAAAAGATTCCAAATCCCACTTTGCCGTCTTGTTTTGAACCATCTGTATATATAATCAGAGGGCCATCGATTTCGGTAAGATTTGTCTTCCATTCTTCCCTAGTTGGAAGTGAACAGGAGAATAGCAAAGGTGGTGATGGAAGACTTACATGATAGTCTATGTCGGAAGAGATAACAGTGTTCCTGTTCAGTATGGCCGAATGGCCAAGATACTTATTCCATTTCGATATAGCATTCATGCGTGTCGCTGCTTTCGCTGCAATCGCTTTGCCAGCCAGATCGATAGGGAACAAGTGAAGCAACGTATTTAGAGCCTTAGTAGGTGTTGTACTTAAGCATCCTGTTATCAGGAGGCAGGCTGTTCTTTGGAGTCGATCAATTGTGGCTACTCTGCACCGTTTTTCTATTTACTTTTATTATTTTTTTTCTCTTTATTTTTTTTTTCTTAGTTTATAAATAATTTTTTGTATTATTTTTTATAAATGTTTTCTTCATTTCATTATTTATTATTACATATTTTGTATATAATATTTCTTTTTATGAAACCTAAATATTTTTCCTTAAAAAAATTAAAAACAACAGATTTGACTATGATCATACAAATGGCAAATTGATATGCCTGCTTCGTAATTGTTACATTAACCAAAGGCTGAGAAAACGGAGCTTAATCTCTATTAATAATTTCGGGCATTTGGCTACTTCGACTAAATCTTATGAACAGCTTGTGTTGGATCACTCTTGTACCTATTTTTTCCCGCATAAACCATCTTATTTCGTCAATAACGACGCGAATGTTCGGTTCCATTTTGTTAATCGTAGCTGGTGTATCAGCATAGACCAGTGGGAAGTAACGGAACGATTGAATAAATTTGGCAGTTTTGAACCGATTAGAAACACATTTTTTAATAGAATCACATGTAACAGAACACCTACAGCTTTGAAGTTATTTGGGAGAATCTGGAATAATCCTTCATAGCGAAAACATTCATTCACCATAGCAATGAGCTCTTATTTCGGCCTAGAGATTAGATTAAGCGCCTACTACTGCATCAAAGACTTCTTAAGCTTTCTACTGCATAACTTGCAGAGGAATTGCAGTGGAACTTCAATTTTGACTTTTTCCTAGATATTTTTTTTTTTTGGTTTTCTTTCATTGTTAACTTCAATATTCCAAATCATTCCCCAAATTACCAGAAAGTTCCACCTATAGAATTAGTCTCAGTTCGTTACCTTGTAATTAGCGTTTAGCTCAAGCTAACCATGACCGTATCATAATCCATTCACATAAAAGCTCGCTCTTAATTAAGATCATCATAACCACATATTTGAGTAGATATTATTATTTTTTGTTATTCAAATGCTTGAGAACAACAAAAGATTACTTTATTCATTTTCACAACACATACATACGGACATAGTCTGCATATTTGCGGTTGTGTAATATATAAATTATTAGTCAAGGCAAGGCAGAAGGCAAATAAATTATATAAAATCAACAACAACTCGAAATGAGGCAAAACAAGTATCTAATCGCAAAGAATCATAACAAATAGGCAAACAGAGAAACTTTTGAGTGTAGTTGTTCTTCAGGCGGAAAGGTATACTTGCGGTAATAAAACGTTAAACATGCAGAGAGTAGAGGAACTGTCCGATTTTCGCTGCTCATAAAACACTTATTTGTCACAATGCTTTATAAAAATTCCCAGAGCTTACAGAGTACTCCTTAATAGAAACATAAATATATAAATAAAAGAAGTATGTCTTTTCAAAATGAAAATTATTTTCAAATCCACTGGAAATATTTGTTGAAAATGTATTTAATGCGGTCACAAGCAATAATCGGCTAATTATACAACCCAAACGCTTTCGGGGCACGAGTATACATGCACATAAGGTGATACTGAATACACATTCTTCCAATGCATGCGTTGGGAACAAGAACGTCGAAAGCTGAAGACTGGAGTCGGTCACATAACCGATGAAAATATAATCGACAAGATGCTAAGTAGCGAAAAAACGTGAGAGATCATCAGTGGAACCCCCAGCTTTTTTCCTCCGGGTCCTCGGGAAACGAACGAATGTAATTTACGAGCATAGTTGCACATACTGACATGTTCTGACTATTTATTTATTTTATTCGTATTTAGTAGTAGATTGGAGTCGAGTGTTGTGTGATGTGGCAAATCATCTTATTCCTTCAATCACAAAAATTCGAAAAAATCTCATTAAATTTTTAAAATTAGATTAAAAAAAATTGAGCACGCAGTCACCATAAAATTTTAACATAATAGATTGCATGTTTCAAATGTCTCAAAATTCTCATTGAATATCGATAATTTTTCCCCTGTCGGTGTTGCGCATTTTCTCTATATAAAAAATGTCATGCATTCCATACTTTTGTATCTCTTCACACATACAGAAAGTCTCATGTTTACATGCGATTATCCATGTAAGCACCACTTACTGAAACTAAAAATAGCTACACAAAATAATGAGGAACTGTAAAACCGATTGATAGTGTGGCAAAACAAGCAAAAAAGAAACAAATCAACAGCCGGCATACGATATTGGGGCATATGTGTATGCCTGTATATTGTACTATGTGTGCACATAAATACTATTGTATGTATGTATGTTAACGAACAGGTTCCCCTTTAAACACACATACAGAAAGGTGTCTGTTATCAGGCAGCGATAAATTATATTTTTAACATCTAATCAGCACTGTAATTTCACATACAAACACAGCTAACTGTTATATTTCCGATAAGGGGTATGTTGACCTAAAATAAGCAACAATAGAGAATAGTGAGTTCTCTTTGAATTTTTAGGTGAAAAAGCGCCTACGTGACAAGAAGTCTATTGGGGTCGGTTTGCTTTATTGTAAAAACGCCGTGTGGCAATCAATCAATTCCGCTGTTAAGGACAGCTTCTTTTTTATAAAAAATTAACGTAAAAATGTTAGCATGAGAAATATTGCGAATATTGTAAAAAGGTCTAATGACTTACATTATATGAGCACTAGTGTACATGAATATGTATACTTATATTGTGTACGTAGATGTATAGGTATGTATATGTATTTATAAATAGGAATGCGTACACACTTCTGGAAGCTAAAACTGTCCGATATTTGTTGACGCAGAAGGTTAGGCGTGTTTTGAAAAATATATTTTTCTTACAATTACTGTTGTGGAGCAAATGATATACAAAGAATGACGTGACTTCTTGCATGAAAGAAAGACCAAACCGAGCTTGTTATAAAGAAGACCAGAGTGCGTTGCGAGCGTAATTTGGCAGCGAAACGGTTTAACGAAGCGATGAAAAATCAAGTGATATTTTCGATTGAAATAAAGTCATAAAATTAAATATTAAAATAAGGAATAAAGTAAACTTAAAAGATGATGTTAAAGCTAGAGCATAAAGATTATCGGTGCTGGAAAAATTATGTGTATGAAAATTACTATAACTAAAGTAAACTTCCTTGAAGCACCGGTGACCAAATTACACGAAAAACACTTTGAAAAACGCACTCTGTCTACTGTCTACTGACTTCTCACTTATTACTTTTCATCTGTCGTAAATCTTCAAATTTTAATAATAAAACTACATTTGTAGATTTTTTTGAAATTGGAACTCAAGTTAGCCTAGTCTTAGACATAATTTTACATAATTTTGGTCAACCAACCATACCATCATCACGAGTTTCTGATTAGCTGAAACTCCAATTAACTTAGAAATCGTAAAGAGCTGGGGGTGGTTTAGAATCTTAAGCTATGAATTTTGTGTGAATTGAAAACCATGAGAGAATCTTGCAGCCATATAATTTTGTTTTTGTTATTTGGAATAAAATTCCTCCAAATATGCTATGCAAAATAAATTTTTTGTACAAACATAAAACATATGAAAACACGTCAAAGCGAAAATAAAGACAAAGCAAATAAAAAGGCGAAAAACATGGAAGTTGGAAAATTTCGTTGGTAATGACGTGCTGAGTAACAACCTGCAAGTTTCTATGAAAACTAAGTAAAATCTAAGTCTTCATTAATAGACCTCTTAAAGCGCAAATGTTCGAATTACGCAGCGGATTGTGGCTGGTGATGAAGTCACAAAGATCACTTATGACAACGTCAAGCGAAATGGTTGTGATCTAATTGCAAGGGAGGGATTGTTAAAAAATTGTTTGGCCTCTACAGCCAAACTGCCAGCTTTGGCCAATAGCCGAGGGGTTGTACCGCTAAAGACTCGCAGGAAAAAAACAGAGGCAAAAAAAATAAATTTAAGTAAACCAATTAAAATAAAATTAAAAAGTTGAATTTAAATAAAAAAATCATTTTAAATTAAAATAAAAAAAAAAAAAAATAAAATAAAATTAAAATTAAAAAAAAATATAACAAAAAAATATAAATAACACAACATCAAAAATTAAAAGAAAAATAAAAAAACTAATAAAAAAAATCCACAACAAACAAAAAAAATAAACTTAAGTAAAAAAAGAAAAAAAATTTTAATTAGAATTAAAATTGAAAAAAGAGATAATAAAAATTAAAATATAAAACGAATAAATTAAAATTAAAATTAAAAAAAATAAAATTAAACAAAAAGATTAAAATTAAAAATTCTAATTAAAAAAAATCAAATTAAAATAAAGAAATATTAAATTAAAATAAAAAAAGCAATTAAAAAAAACTTGGGGTTCACTTTATTTTGACGCTAACTGTAGATCATCGAATATTGTCGGAAAATTACCGCAAACTTACTCCGTCGTCGAAAATGTGCGAACTTTGATTTCGACGCCACAAAAGTGGCAATTTCGACATCGTAGACGATGATGAATCTTAAGAGATCGGGAGGAGGAAGAGTATGAACCTTATCCATACTCAGTACATCGCAACCTAAACGCCTAAATCTGATTCTAAAAAACGCCAAACAACTACAGAAAAAATGCTCTCCAGTGTCCCTATTCTCAAGACAGGACAGACATATTGATTCCCATGGTAGCCATATGCTGGCATTGCAGGCATTTTGTCCTGTAATTACAACCGCTAGTATCCGCAGAACCTTCTCACTAAGTTTTAAGAGAAAGGTTGGTAATTTGCTGTGTGGTTCTTTCACAAAGCACTCCGTTACTTTTCTCGGTTGGTCGAACTAAGGCCAAAGTTTTCTATGGGTCGAAGTCGCTAATCCATAATTGAATTGATGCAGAATTGTCACTTAGAAGGGTTTCAAGGACTAGCGGAGAGCTTGCAGAGCCTTCATAAGCCGGTTTGTCAGCCAACTCGTTCCCTGCAATAGTAGAAGGCATAAGATCCCAAATAAGGCAAACTTTGTTATATTTTGCAGCACTATTCAGTTTTGTCTTACATTCACCGACTAATTTCGAAGAGCGGCGTGGGTTAGCAAGTGCTCCCAGTGCAGCTTGACCGTCACTACAAATGGAGTGGTAACTAAAGACCAAAAATTAAGTAATAATGACAACCCTAAACTGATGGAACTATATATGGCAAGCTGTTCAAACCATACATCGGCCCCAAGGCAAATATTCGTGTAGCGAGAGTGCTGTTGTGTACTTAGTGGGACTTGAAGTTAGTGATAAGATCCCACCTTTTAAGCACGAGCTGGTGAAACTATCACGGAGCAGTTGTGCTGATAACAATTGATTTGTTTGAAAAAAAAAAAAAAGATTGATCCCACCGGTTTTGTGAACCCGAAGCTTATCACACCAATACAGGTTCTTCTTTCAGTAAGCCACTTTTTCATGCAGTAAATTAAAATTTGCTTAACTTTGAAGTGTAAGGAAGTGTACAAATTTTAGAAACTAGAAAAACTAGAAAAAGAAACTCAACTATTAAGATTTGCGTACAACTTAACATAAATATAATAATTTTGCTGAATATTAACAAAAATCTGTGTATTCATTGAAATACAATTAAATGCAAAAACAAAAAACACCAATTTCACTATCACACTCGCATACACACGCATAATTTGTGCTACTTTAGATATTTGTTGTTGTTTTTGCAAACATGTGCGCCAAATTTCCGGTTTTCACGTCTCATTACAAGCAAACGTGAATGCGATCGGCTGCACGAGCGGCTCCACACCGACGGCCCAAATAGTGCGCGGGGCAGTGGCGTTCGCAATTATTTGCTGATTTACTGCCTATGTGCTTGCTTGCTATGTTCATATGTACGATTTATTATACTAAGTTGGTCCAAAAACAAAAATTCACTTTGTTTGTATACCTACTAAAACTACACACACACACTTACAGGCGCACACATAGTAGAACGAGTAAATGGATATGTAATTGTTATGCGAGCTTTTTAAATTAAATTGCATAACACGCCAGCCAAACAAAAAACAAGTAAATAAACAAAACTAAACTAAAAATCATAAGATAGAAAAAATAGCTTAAGGCCAGTCAGCGTAACGCTACGCTACGCCACACACCTCAGCACGCCACAGCAAATCATACGAGTATGCCGCCGTGCCACGCTTTCCTTATTCATTCATTCGCTCACTCATTCAGTCATTCATGCCATCATGCATTACAATGTTTTAGCAACGATTTTGCGATTTAGGAAGGTAAGTAAGTTGGTAGGTTGATGGGTAGGTGGGTAGGTGGATAAGTAGGTACGGTAAGTGGCGTTTGTACAATTCATATTAATGTAATAAATAGTTCGCAAGCGTGTGCGCGTATTAAAATTCGAAATGCGATACAAATATAATATAAAACACTCACACATACATGCACACATATTACACGACTTGGTCAAAAGTCCACGACTTACATATTAGGCAATGCAATTGTTTGACGTTGCAAATGTTGTTGCAATAAAGAGGCTATCAAATTATAACAGCAAATTTCCGTTGGATTTATTTTTTTGCGATTATCTAATGTAGGTGAAATGGTAATAAAATAATGCAAAATTAGTGCAAAAATTTCGTTGAATAACCGCAATTATACAGAAATTAGAGAAAGATATCAGAAATCCAGAACAGGAACCGGAACACCTTCGCATACAATTCGAGCATTTACCTCCTCAGTTATTACTTATTACAAATACTTTTCGAGTTATTCAACAATTAACAAAGGGCGCTTGGGCGCTCCGGAGCGTTCGAGAGCAAGTAACAAAACTTTAAATGCGTTCTTCTCAAAACTATGTTTCTTGAACTGGTGCTCACTCAGTGTAACTTTAAAACCGCTTGGTAGATTTCAATAAAATGTATACTGCTTTTGAAAAGCATAAAAAACTCGTGTCTGATTGAAGGATTTTTTTTGTCAAAAATTTCGATTTTTTGGATTATCGGTTTTTTCTCGAAAATCTGAAAAATATTTCCTGTTAATTTTGAAAAAAAAGCTTCGATCAGGCACAAGATTATCTATAAATAAAACGAATTTCTCTTGTCCGATTGATTATAGATGAATCTCCAAGGACTTATGATGATCAACCCAAGGGACTTCTGGAGAAACGGGCTCCACACAAACAGCGATAACTTTTACAATTATTAATTTTTTTTTTGTTGAAATTTTGCTAAAGTCAAGTCGAAACATGATGTATTATTGCTATATTTTTATTTTTGTAAAATAAAGAAAGAAACTTACCAGCAAAAAAAAAATATTGAAAATTATCATTTTTTCGGGCCTCTGACTACCCCAAGACCCCTTTTTCTAAGGGTCGCTGATTTATGAATTTCAATTGCCTTACATTATATGTGTAGATAAACACATAACATTAATATAGGCACATTCGATTAGAGTTCAAATGAGGTGAGATTTTCACAATTATTACTGTATATTTACCAGCAAAGGCTAAGTTCATGTGTTACAATTCAATTCGAAAACAATTTGACAGCTAACACAAAGCGCTGGCGCCGCATTTCAATTTAATATTAATTGGTTAATTAAATAACAGTTGAAACAATTATTTGAAAACGTGCCATAAAATATGAAGTGCCTATTGAAATTCAAGATTTTCAAGATCTTAAAATGAAATTCATACATACGCACATACATTGAAACATACATACATTACGAAATGCACAGGAAGCAATAAAGTTGGTGCTCGAGAAAACAATCACTAATACAGGGAGCCCTCGATACAACGAACCTCGGATACATCTTTAAATGAAACCAAAAAATGCTCATAACAGAAGCTATGCACAGAAAGCAGTAAAGACGGTAGTGGAGAAGCAAGGTCAGCTACAGTGACTCCTCGTTACAACGAACCATATATAACGAATGCCCGAACTTTTTCTTTATACGAAGAAAACGCGAAACATCGCCCTAGGAAAAAATTATCAAAACTCAAAATTGCATTTTGTTTTACTAAAATTTAATGTTTGTACTATAAAACTGTGTACCCAAACTTTTTTTAAATTCTGATTAAACATTTTGATGAAAATATTTCGAATTTTCATAAATCTTGTACAAAGTTTGAAACTTGGATTATTATGGTTTTCGTTATAGAATTAATTTTATTTTTAGAAAAAAAATAATTTCAATCAAAAAGCTAATAATTAAATAGTGAAAACTGGTCAATATGTGGTGCACTTATAATAATTTCAGGGGATGTACTTACAAGGTGAAATCCAAAATAAACAAGACTGAGCTAAAATAGAAACGACAGGAGTTTTGTTCTGATAACCGATGTACCGTAATTTGTAATTTACCGATGTACCGATGATACAAATATACTGACACTTTAGACGCAATAACTTCGCTTCCACTGAATCGAAAGACTTCAAGCTTTCACTGGAAGTCAGCTAGGGATGTAACTTCCACCGCACTAACTAACATTTTATGACGCCAGTTTTGTTTATTTTGTACTTCACTTTGTACTTCTAATCAGCAATTGTCCCAAAAGTATAAACATTAATATAGAATAAACTACATTTTAAAGTATATGGATTCTTCCTTGTCATTTTGATTTCTTTTCAAATGAAATAGTATTAAGGCAAAATAAATGGGATGATGTGATTTTTCATTATTTGGTCTTTAAATTTTACTATTTCACCAATATGCGGTTCGATTACTCTGTGTTCGCCAACACCCTCGGCAAACCCAATTTCACCGACCAATGTTCTAAACTCTTCACAAGCTCCAATCCTCCGAATCTCCCCCTCTCTACATACATATGTATGTATATGAGAGCGCATCACTCAAAAACTACTGAACCGGAGTCACAGGTGTGACCAATATCAGACCACTAACAGGCTCTCAGCGATTTTGAAGCAGCCGCTGATTGGCTGACGTAACCGGGTCAAGGCAGAGGTTTGTTTTTAAAAAAACTGAGATTGTGTTTGTGGTATTCGTCTTCACTCACTTTAGTTTGTTGTCGTCCGACCGATTGGACGAGTGTGAGAATACTCGTACGTGTGAAATGAGCGGTCAGAATTCTGCTGCCGAATACCCCATGACGTGGCAGTCGAATTTACTATAATAATTTTGTTGACAACGGATGGCCAAACCTGGTAATCCATCATACTTGGATTATAAGGTTTCTTACTTTATTTAAAAGTTTATTGATTGCAAATTGTTTGCGAGAAACGCTATTTTTAGCAGAGCGTTGCCACTTACTTAAAAAGATAAATTTATAAAAATTATAAATCAATATATCCAACAAGGGTATCAAGCAAAAGTATTAAAAAGTATTATTAAAAGCTTTAACTCAAAAACAGACGACGATGCCACCTAATTTTTCATAATCAACTTTATAAAGAAAAATTATATTTGAGTGGCGTTGCCACTTAATTTTTAATCCAGCTGAAATTAATAATAAAATATATGCATGCATCAGACGATAAGTGTTCAAATAGTTTTATAAAAAAATGATTTTTGAGGGGCGTTGCCAACTAATTTTAAATACAGTTGAAATGAATATTAATAAATATGTATGCATCAGATGACAAGTGTTCAAATAGTTTTATAAAAAAAAATGATTTTTGATGGGCGTTGCCACCTTATTTTAAATCCAGTTGAAATAAGTACTAAAATACATGAACGTATCAAACGATAGTTGTTCAAAATAACTTTATAAAAAAAGTTATTTTTGAGTGGCGTTGCCACCTTATTTTTAGTACATATATAGAATTTAATTAAATTAATTATTGCGACACATACATATATTATATCAAACAAAATGTGCTTAAACGAAATGAGAAAACTTGAAGTAAAAAAAAATTTGGCGCTGTTTCCAGGGTAGAAATTTCTCTGAAATATCTAAATTCACATGAGGTATTTCGAATTTCTTGAAAATTAGAGAATACTTAGTAATATGTAATGTTTCCAGAAATTCGTAATTGAAAATTCTGGAAGAAGCATCTCGTTAAGTTATTACAATATTTGTATACCTTTTAAATTATTGTATATATACAGCAGTGCCAGAAGATTTATGACCTTTTTGAAAAGAAACAGACAGTTTGTAAATTTTAAAAATAGTTTTTCAAAAAAACTCAAACAAATTTTAAAATTAGTTTTCCATCCTTTTAGCCATGAAGGTTAAAGTTTAAGGCTAAGTCTATTGAAAGACTCCTTAAAATTTCCTGTGATTAAAAAAACTTTCACAGATTTTTTTCTTTTGTAAATAGCTGACTTTGCAAGTTTTTGTTTTTATTCTCTTTGCGGCGTTGCCCATTTTTAACTACCCATTTTTAAGTACTAATAAATAAAAATTTAACTTGAGAAATCGTATTTATCAATCCGACAAGCTGATCTGCTTGCTTCGTAATGTTCACAGAAATGATTCTCATGGAAATTTAGATATCGACCCTGAAAAAGGGTCTGAGCTGTGTCTAAAATAGATATTATGTGCCTTTGTTCGGATCAGCCCAGTCTTT
Organism: Anastrepha obliqua; assembly: GCF_027943255.1. Classification (NCBI taxonomy): domain Eukaryota; kingdom Metazoa; phylum Arthropoda; class Insecta; order Diptera; family Tephritidae; genus Anastrepha; species Anastrepha obliqua. The sequence goes on from NC_072892.1 coordinate 176,875,022, forward strand.
ATGGTCTTAAATAATTCGTTCCTTCGTTAAACGAACGATTCGGCATTATATGTGGCCAAGGGCAGTTATTCCAGCAGCTTTTCCCAAAAATTTATCGGAAATGTTTTCCAAGCTTCATACTTAATAACAATCTTAGTTCTTAACGGGTAACCTTCGTCAATTCGACGAACACTGTTACTCTTTTCTTTTATTTTTTTCCTTCATTCGCTTATCATTTCGGACTCCCTTTTCTTTCTTGTTAAGATTTATTATAACTAAAAATAGTTTAGCAAACTTGCATGCTAAATTTTTCATAAAAAAAATGTTAAATTGAAATGAAAAGGATTACGTCGATGAATCTTACCTTTCAAGGGTTAAATAATATTGTCATCAAATAACTTGATCGGAAAAAATGTACTTACATTTCCTTTTCTTTAAAATTTACCTAATTTTTCATTAACAAAAATAAAAAAATTAATTTATTCAAACAAAAACTATTTCGGTATTTCTTGTTTAGCCTTGGTTCTTGATGAAACTGGTAAAGTCAAATCTGACTTAATTCAATTATAGTTGCTCTTAGTTTGCCTCCACTGGCTCCAAATTTTTACAATATATTATATTTTACAACAAAACACATTATTTCAAAAATTTATATTAAACAATTTCGGATGTTTAAAAGGACAGGTTGAAATCAATAACCCCTGCAAGTTACAGCAAACATACACAAACACATTTAAACACATACATTTGAATTAAAACTCATTTTCCAACTCTTTTTCTTTATTTTTACCTAGAGACGCAAAGCTCTCATCTACTTGTCGACTGCAAGACGACATATCGAGCCAGAGGTTACAAAATGATGTATGGACAATTAATAACACATTTGAATGGCAAATTAAACAATTAAATTTACGTTTCGACGAAGACTGCTTCCGTGTATCAGATAAGGGCGAGAAAAGAAAATACAAAATTAACATTTATCTTTATTTACTTGTATGTACATACATGCATATGTATGTATGAAAAACCACCACGGAATTATTTACATAAAAAGTAAACAGCGAAGTGATGAGCAAACATTACATTAAAGTGGCCTTCGACAAATCAAATACTTTGCGCAAATGTGGTTTCGAATGCGGTAAAGCCTACAGTTGTACAGTTGCGATTCGCGCGTGTGGCTCTTGGTACTAGCGACAACTGTTTTCTGGTAAGCATTGTTGAGCTTTCTCATGAAACACAACCACCTTTGTGGAGTCGAGCGGAATTTACAGATACAATGTCTGTTATCTGCTGTACACCGAGTGCTAAGGCGAATTAAAAGTAGATATAAAAAATATGTATTTAGAAATAATAACAATAAAACTGTCCAACAGAAGTTTTGGAGAAAAACGCGACGAAACTATTTCACTTTATTTTAGCTGCATGTGAACTATCAACATAGATAACTATAGTACTTTTGACAGCTGAGAATAGCTGTTCTGACATTTCTATTCAGTAAGGTTTGGCAAGCCACCATGAATCGTTTCAACGCCAGAACTGTAGAAATTTTACTTGAAAAAAACAAAAAAAAAATCTATTATCAAAGCTCATAGACCAAAGTGTTGAAAAAGATGAAGAAATGTCGATTCGTCGTCGTTCTCAACTTGTTGGCCTTTCTCCTTCGACTACGTGGAAAATTGGAATGTTCGGGTAATGGGTAATGTAACTCGTAGCCGTGGCAGACACATGCCGGTTATCATATTAAGTTCTCAAGCTCTTAAAAAACACCCGATACCTTTTTTGAAGATTTTTGTTAATTTCCTTTTTACTTATAATTTTTTAATTTTTTATTTTTCTTTATTTAATTTTCTTTTGTTTATTTAAATTTTTTTTGTTTATTGGTTTGATTTTATTGGTTTCTATTTTTTTTTAATATTTTTTTATATGTTTTATATTTTTTTATATTATTTGTTTATATTTTTTACATATTTTTTTATATTTCTTTATTTTATTTATCCTATTTATTTATTATTATTTTTTTTATGTAACTAACATTTTTATATATTTTTATTTAACTAAATTTAATTTCCTATTTAATTATTTTATTCAATTTAATTTTTTTTAATTATTGGTTTTTTAATTAATTTTATTTATTTTTTTTTAATTTTTTCATATTTTTTATATTTTTTATATTTTTTTATATAATATTTGTTTATATTTTGTTTTATTTTTTTATTCTATTTATATTTAAAAGAAAATGTTTATTTATATTATTTAACAAAAAAAAAATTTTGTATAGTTTTTTATTTAGCTAAATTTTTTTTATATTATTCTTTTTAATTTTTTTGTTTTACTTGTTTTTTTTTTCAAGAAAAAATATTTCAGAGCTGCTTTGGATAAGTCAGTTTGACCCCTTTTTAAAGAAATTTTTTAAGAAGAGTCCAAAAAGTTCTTTAAAATAGGCCATTTGGGGTCTGAAACGCTCTACGAAAATATTTATCAATAAATTTCACTAAAGAATATTGTTACAGAAGCACCCAAAGCCTTTAATAAAGGGTACTGAAATCTGGGCACTCGTGTAGCGGTCAATTACAGTTGAAATTTAACGGAGTCTAGCAGGTCTAAATCTTTTTCCCACTTAATTCACATAATATACTTTGTCTTGTCATTATTTTATGTGCGATTGGTAAGACGGTAAAAAAGGGGAATGATGCAGAACCGTAAGAAAATAAGCGAATGAGATAAAACTAAAATTTTAGTTGGTTCAAATTTTATTTATTTGGTGAAAAACGGTAAAAATTTTGTTTTTGGAATTTTATACTCAAAAAGCTAAGGCATTCTTAGAGTGCATCACTGTACGAAATGCGCGAAGTACTCGAAATACCTTGCGTCGGCAAAACTTTTATTCTAGTTGAAAAGACTTTGTTCTAATGAAAAATAATGTTCCAGCATTGCGAGAATTATTTATTCTTCTCAAACTTTAACCAAAAAATAATTTATTGTGGATTATTCCGGGTTTTTGTTCGCGGATGATTCCGTCGAATGATGCAAAACGGTTAAAATTAATTTCGACATACATATATTTAAGGAATGCGAAAATACAATAAAAAATGTGTGTGGATTTTTGAGTGTCCATATTTCAGTGTCCGCTACTCTATATTGAGTTCATATTATGTAAAAGAAATTTTTAGTAATACTATATTTTACGTTTCTTTTTTATTTTATATATATATATTTTTTTTGACATTTTTAATTTTGTTTTCGTCTTTTCTCATTTTTTTTTTTTAGTTTTTTTCATCTTTTCTTATTTTTTTAGGTTTTTTTATTTTTACTTAACTTTTTTTTATATTTCATTTTTATTAATTTTTTTTTTTTTGTATTTATATTTATTTTATTTTTATTTCGTTTTCTTTAAGAAATGGAACTGTATCTGTAAGATGTATTGTACTGTACTATAATATGTCTATGTATGTATAATAAATATTTCTCATTAAGGGTAGGCGAGTATTTCGGTCAATTAGGAGTAAACGCTTATATTAGCGGCTTTTAGATCTTCGGCACAGAGCAAAATTGTCCGCTTACCATTTACTTTCAAGATCGGCCGATATTGGCGTTTTTCTGTCCCAATAAAAAAATCTAAAGGTGTAATACTGTGTAATTATCAAATGCGGATTGTACACACACATGCATATGTATGTATGTATTTTTGTGAAAAATAATAAAAAAAATATCTTTTCCTTATATACTCTCAATTGTTATTGTTATAATTGTTATTGTTGTCAAAATTATTATAAAGACAATGTTAAATTAATCTTTCGTTAATTTGTGAGCTTTTGTCTATCTTGATTTGTACACAATTTGGAGGTGAGCACTTACCAGGTTGCTCATGTAAGAGCATTTACCAACCGTTCGGTACACCACTTAATAATGGTGAACTTTGTGCCAAACATTTAACAACACACAGCAGTTCACCATTTACCATTAGGCGCCATAACAAATAGTGAATAAACGCTCGTACACTAGCAACCATGCACTTTGGTAGGTATGTATATATGTATGTATGTGTGTGTATGTAGTAAATAATATTTATAACATATTGTAAGCAATGAATCTGAGGCTAAATGCACAACGCTAGAGCTGGAGCTCGCGACCGAAACTAACCAGTGACTTTCACTTTTTTGAAACTGGAGTAAGGAAAAAACAGACAATAAATTAAAAAAATTATATATTATAATTATTTAGTGAACGAGCAAACAGTTGAAGTTGCATGAATCTATAGCCACTCACACACGAATATACATACATACATGCCTCTGTCTGAATGCCACAAGAGTAATGCGATATGAAACAAGAAAACCTAAAACTAAAATTGAAAATGAAATGGAAGAAGTTGGTAAATAAACAACAGCTGGTTAAAGCGCACATTTGTTATTATTTAACGGCTCAGAAAGTCAAAACATTAAATAACGCAATCAAAGCGCATTTTTGCGCGATAAATCACTAAAAGTAAAAAGGTTTTGCAGCAGAAAGAAAAGCGATGTTGAAATGGAAGAAGAAGAAGAAGTTGCTTACATACTCAACTACAAGGAAAACTAAGATGTGTGAGTGTGTGTGAGGATTTTTTTTTTAATACAGAGAAACTCTCCGACACTATAACCGTTATTTTCTATTTAATTTTAGTTGGAAGGTGTTAACAAATAAATATGAAAATATATTTCCCAAGCCTGTGTGCAGTAAAAAGTTTTTCTAAGACCCTTAAGACCTAACCTCTTCAGTCAGAATTTTCAAAAAATTGGATTTTTTTGTTGATGCCTGTAGCCGTTGCACTGAGCAGTCCATAGTTGTGTGTTAAAATAAATTATTTTTTATGTAATTTACCATGGGACGCGAAAGAAAGGTTTCAAGACAACTTCGGAGTTCTGATAATATTAATAAGACACGTTCATTTTTTCGGGCCTCTGAGTACCCCTTAACCAACCTAGTCTCCAACCTGAATCCCATCAATATTCTTCATTACATCAAAAGCTCAGGGCTGTCCGTTGGAGGTCTCATAATGGTATTAAAACGGCGCGCTAGTGCTCCTTGTGGACTGCCAGGGTGCTGGTACTTCAACTATTTCACCTACCTATCTATGTTCCAACCCAAGTTTCGGACATACTGTGCATCATCGGTCGGATGGTACCACTTCGTCAATTGACTCTTATGGACTCCCATACGTCAACGATGTAGCGTTGAATGCACACTGAAGAAAACATTAACGCCGATTGGGCTGAGGTAGGAACTGGTTTCTTCTCTTCGAAAAAGAAGAACGCAAGATCGTTGTGTAACAGATAACGAGATAGCGGCAAGAATATTTGTTATCGTTGGATACCGCATAATTCGACAATTGCCCAAAAAAGTACCCAACAAAAGCTGTCCGTGGAAGAAGCAACTCAAAGCAAATGGTCGCCTGCTTTTTTTGGAAAAATGTGGTATCTGGTGGTCTTGTCGCAGAGAAACCCTCAATTCTGAGTGGCGCGAGTACACAATCTGCTGTTTATCAGAAGTTTCCAGAAAGCTTTAAGGAAAAGCAACCACCGAAGACCGGTGGAATCGGGATTTATATCCAGCCAAGTACTGTTACTCCAGCAGCATTCCCCGTATAAATGTTAATGCTGCTACAACAACAATAATCATCCTTCAACAAGGCAATGCGAGCTCTCCCCCGTATAAGTATGGAGGAATGTTAATGCTGCTACAACAACAATAATCATCATTCAACAAGGCAATGCGAGCTCTCACGCATTGGCTTACACAAGAGAGTTTTTGAGCAGTCAAGATATCGGATTAATGGACGCCCTGATTTGGCCCCTACTCAAAGCTGTTGAAGCCTTTAAAGAGCTCATTTCGGAGATATCGATTTCGCAGTGGCAAAAGCGCTTTGAAAATCGTTCAAACGAATGTAGAAGTATATTGACTTAAAAAGAGAACATTTTGAAAGACAGTAAAGCAATTGTTATCAATTTGTTTACTGTATTGCCATTATTGGGCGCCAAATATAAAAGGCAACCCCCGCATTATAATTTTAAATTCATTCTTTATCTTTAAAATTACACAAAAATGCAATTTCTAGCGGCAACAGAACCGGAGTTATGAATTTTGGAATGGAAATGAGTTTCCAATTCAAAGTTTAAATATTTTAATCCTCTTATTTTCACAAAGTTCTTTCTTCTTGCTTCTTCTCTTCTGGCAAAACAAAATTCTGCGCTTAATTTTTGCCGAAATACTTCCGGTTTGTAAAAGAATACCCCATAAAAATAAATGGCCGCAGCTCCTCCTATTTGTGGTGTACGTCTTCATGTTGTTCCACAAATGGAATACCCCATACGATTATTATTATTAGGTTTATTTGTTTAGCTTAAACTATTTTAAACTTTCAGTACATTTACATATTAAATAAGCGGCAGTTTTAATTTAAAAAATATTTACAAAAGATATTTTAATGGAGCCGCGCTATTTTTACCACTTTTCACTATTTTTTTTTTTAATTAATTAAAAAAAAAAAAATATCACATAAAGTAAAGTTTCAAACTTTCTACGAGGTTTATAAAAATTCGCCAAATTTTCCGAAAAATTTAAGCGTAATTGAAAAAAAAATCGGTACGCAGTTTTATAGTCTATTAAATTTTTTATAATAAAATGCAAATTTGGAGTGACTCAAATTCTCGTTGATTTTTAATAATTGTTTCCTTATCGTGCATTTGTTGTATGAAAAAACACGCCACACCGCAAAGAAAAAAAATTATAAAAAAATAATGGGATTTTTTAGCAAAATCAAATTTGCACTTTGTACGAAAATTCAATAAGCTATAAAAATGCATATCTAAATTTTCTTTAGAAATTCTAAAAATTTTAAATTAAAATCCGTGAAATATATCTAAGAAAATACGCAAAATCACCAAAAAAAATTATAAAAAAATAACGGGAGTTTTTAGCAATTTCCAACTTGCACTTTGTTATACTAAAATTCAATAAGCTACGAAACTGCATAAACATTTTTTTTTTTAATTCTAAAGATTTTAAATTAAAAGAAAATGTTGTGGAATTTTTAAAATTTCTGTATAAAGTTTGAAACTTGAATGTGTATGGTTTTTGTTAAACAATGAGAAGTAATTTTGTAAAAACAAAAGCGCGTGCTGTGTAGTACACATAACAGAAGTGAAACTTTCAAGGCAGACAAAGAAAGGTATATGTATATATAATGTATACGTCGTTCCCTCTTGATCCTACAATACGAGTAACGTCGTATGACCTAGACTAGAGCCTTAGCGTAGGAGTGGGAGAAAAGACGAAGGACCGCACAAAAGGTAGACGTGAATAGCCTAAAGTGTATCTAAGATATATATAATATAAAGTATAGCTCTATCTCTCCTTTTCCTCTACGTTATATCTTTTTTCTCTCTCGCGGAACGAAAATGCCCAAAACGTTGCATGGCTTTGAAATTTTACTCCCCATTCACGCTCGCCCATCGACGCCTAAGAAGTTTCACTTCAAAAAACACCTGTCAAAATTCAAACAAAAACAGGAAGATAGTCAAAACTTGTCGAAATTCAAACAAAAAAATGGAAAATAGTCAAAACTTGTCAAAATGTGAATGTGTCATCATTTGTCGTAGGCTGTATATGGCCGAAATATTTTTTTCATGAGTAAAATTGCTTTTGATCTACTGTGTAATTTAATGTTTCACTCTCCTGCAAAAAAAAACAACAAAAACGTCAGACACGTCTTCAGCCTTAGCAACTCAACTACCAACTCTTCATCAAACGTCCGCAAACCCTTTTTCTGCTTCTTTTTAGCTGGTCAGTAAAAAAATCGTGATTCAAGTATATTACACAACTTGGTTTCCCCACTCAGTTCAGTTGTTACTGATACTTCCTGATCTCTTTGATTTTTCTTTCTTCACTTCATTCCAATAATTTTGCTGACAAAGTTTTATAAGGTTTTTGGAAACTGTTACACACAAAAAACACGCTGTTGGCACCCACACATGCACAGTCTGACAATCACAAAAAAAGTATATAAAAAATTAAAAAAAATAAAAAAAAGCGAAGTATAGTAAACTTGAAGTCAACATTGTTGGCAATGCCATCAAGCAAAAGTGAATGCACAAGAAAAGTGCAATGCAACAGTCAGCAGGAAATATCAATCTCACATTGTTAGTCTTCTTTGTTCGTATAATTTGAACATCTTGACAATGTTATTTAGCGCGCACGCAAACCATTAGGCACCCACACACTTGAAGACGTGGCTAGATGTATGTTTTTGTGCATACGAGTGTGCGCATTCTCACACGTGACACAGTTAGTTAAAAATTCAAGCCGCGCTTGGCACCCTGGAAATGGCTATCAACAACAGTTGGTGCTACAAGAAATGCCCGCATGCGAATTCCTTCTACACATTCCTACACTCATATATATGCAGTATATGTATGTACACAGGTATGCAAAACGTGCTTTGTGTGCGAGCAGCCATTAGACGAACTGAAGCTGTTGCATCATTTAAAATTTCAAATGTTTTATTGCCGTGCGGGAATTACCGCATAAAATTAAAATATTAACTAATAAAAATTCGACACACGATTTTTGTTAAAATTAAATAGCCAATACGGATATTTAGTGGTAAATGTGGTCGAGCTGCAATGTTGTTATGTGGGAAAATACGGCAAAACAGCCGGGTGTATCAAATAGAGAGGGGCACACGTAAAGAGGTAATCTGATGTGATATTACAAAATGATAGATTTTTTTTTTTGCATAAGGCATTTTCTAAAGATTAGGAAAAAAGAAAAGTTGGGAGCGCGAGTTCGCTTTTTTTCGACGAGGAGACTAACATAGTAAGGATCACTCAAATAAGATGAGATTTTTTCTGACTAAACTTCACTTTCTTTGCAATACAATAAGTGCTCACATACCGGTCCGACTCCAAACTTTACACGATTGCATCGGTTTGTTCGGCGATTAGCCTACCACGCGACTCAACCCGAGTGGGTTGTATATAAAAAGGGTGATATTGTAATCTGCACAAGCTACCGCGGGATAAGCCTGCTTAACACGGCTTACAACGTTCTGTCGAGTGTATTGTGTGAGAGAATGAAGCCTATCGTCAACAAACTGATTGTGCCTCATCAGTGCCACTTCAGACCTGGTCTATGATTTACCAGATCTTCACGATACGCCAATTCCTCGAGAAAATCCAAAACAACTCGGCACACACCAAGTAGCCTTTCCGAACATTCGTTACCAAACGAGGCTTCAGACAAGATAGTCTCTACCCTGTGACTTTTTCAACCTCTTACTGGAAAATGTCTTTCGCGCTTCCGAGCTTAACCGCACTGGTACTATCTTCCCAATTATCAGGCATCATTATAACCTTAATCCAATCTTCTTCTTCTTCTTGATTGGCGCAATAGCGCGTTGGGCAAATTTAACAAAGCGCGCCAGTCATTTCTTTCTCGTGGCAACCGGCACCAGTTGGACACACCAAGTGAGCCCAAGTCCTTCTTCACCTGATCTTCCCAACGCTGAGGAGGCCTTCCCCTGATACCACTAGCTGATACCGCATCGAATGGTTTCAGAGATGGAACATTTGTATCCATTCGGACGATATGACCCAGCCAACATTTGTATGTGATCGTAAAGCTTATACAGCTCATCGTTCCATCGCCTGCCATATTTGCCGCCGCCAACGTTCAAAGATTTAAAAATCACGGGACGTCTCATCGGAGTTTTTCATCGTCCAAGCTCCTGCGCCATACATTAGGACGGGCATGATAACTGGAGGACCTCCAGTGGAGGTACTTCGTTTTGTCCTCGTTCACCAACAGATCCAGTCGCGTTGCTTCTTTATCCAGTTTGAAAAAGGCAGGGCTAACTGCCTTAACCCAATCCATAAACTGATAATGCAGAAAAAATCGATAAGATATATTTTGACTATCGATATTTCATTAGATGAAAATATGTCTCAACTTTTACAAGACACAGAGAAGCACAAAAAAGTGAAAACTTTGCAGCCATTTTGGTCGACAGTTTGGGTTTATTGGTTAATAAATATCCGATGGAGTTCAACGAACATAAATGAGTCAACATCCAAGACGAATTTGTACATTTTTACGATGATAAATGAGTCGCTGCTCCTGAATGCCTAAAATGGATGCGCTTCAATTTTAATCTGTATGCAAAAATGAAAATGAATAGGCCACGCATGAATTAAAATCGTTAGGGTGAAGTCTGTCTGAATCACAACAAGATACTTGAAGGAGAGTAAACTGCTGCAACAACAACAACGATAACAACATCAACAAGTGTCAAGCCGCGTAAGGCAGCTCAATTCGCATAAAACTGGAAGGACCTGTCAATAATTTTTAAAATTCGTACGTTATTGCGCATTGTTGTTGTAATACAATATAATAATTTATATTTGGTAATTGGCGAAATTGTTGCAATGAAAAAAGCTACTTTTTTAGCACTACTTTGAAAAAAAAAACAAATTTATTCTTTGTTTTTTGACAATTTCTTAGAACTGAATGAGCTCTGATTCATTCACTGAGTTTCTCGATAGTATTACACACACTTCAGAAAAATAAATCTTCTTTTTTTTTGAAAACAGCAAAAAATACAGACGAAATGTCAACTTTTAGTGGGAAGTAGTGTTAGTATTTTAAGTATTTATGCTATAAATAATTTTTTTTTTTTAATTTGCCTTTAAAAAACATTTCCAGTCTATTTTACTCGCTATGAATAATGCCTTTGGTATAAAATTGAAAACTTTAATTTCGCCACACGAAACTGCATCACAGCAAAAGCAATGCTGAGTAATCATTCCACATACACCCATACATACATAGACACACGAAGGGGATGCATTTTTCTTAAAATTAGTACAATGACCTGAATTTCAAGCTAAAATTTAAAACAAAAAAAAAACACACACACACATACAACCACACCCAAATCGACTGCCGCCAGCCACCAGTCGACACTTTTACTTTTTTGCGCCATCTGTCGTTTATTTGCCGTCTGGCTGACTCTTTGGCGAATTGGCGCAACAGGTTTACACACAACTATTGCTGGTTGGGGCACACCAAATAAATTTTTTAACGCTACCCGACTCATTGGGCAGACAGCTAGCTGCAACAATGTACATACATATAAAGTACTGCTACACGAAGAGGTATGTAGCGAAAACACAGAGAAAGCAAGGGAAGAGCGAGTAGGCGTGGGCGACAATCAAAATAAAATAATTGGCTACGAGGCTACTGTGTCTGGCTACCTGCTTCTTCTCTAAAAATATGCAGACTCTTTTAGATTTATTTGCTGTGCGGCAGCTAGTACTGAAATAGGCAGGCATTTGGCAAGCAGAATGCGGCATTCATTAAATAATTTTTGTCTATATTTTTGTATTAAAATTTTGTACAAAAATTAACTAATGGCAAAATGGCGAAAATTTTCGAAAGCTTGGCGTTATACAAATTTCATTTTGCGCTTTTCTCTTGACGGTTTCACTATTATATAATATTAGAGGAGAGCAATTCGCAATGCGGGAAAACTAAAAAAGGCAACAAAAACAAAAATAGTTTAATAGCGTGATCCACAAGTGGGTGATGAAGACTGCTGTGTATAATATTTTTGTGTACAAAACTAAGTGGTTTGCACTAATTAATGTATCTAAGCACACATACAAACATATATTTTTACTGATACATATTTTATTGAAGCAATCAAGCGCAGGTGCTTACGAAAGTCAGAGAGAAAATAAAAAATTAACTTTTCGTTTTATTTACGAATTGCGGTCTGAATGTCAAAAAAAAAACATCTTAATTATAATTCTTTTTTTTTTCAATTATTAGTTAGTCACCTATTCAACCAGTCACACACACATACACTTGCGCACCTACGAGCTCAAAGTGAAATTTAGTGTACCAACTTAGGTTGCAGGCAGAAAGCGTGAAAAATCTATGGCGAGCACAAAGAAATAAAAGTTCTTTGCATTACGGGGCAAGTATTTAACTTTGTTTTTCTTTTTTCTTCATTTCATTTTTTTTTTAATAAATTGTGTCAGTGCGTTTGTTAATTACAGCACGTGGCAGCAGGTACAGACATTTAAAAACGTATTTTGTGTGACCAACAAAAACTCCCTGAAGCATAGAGAGGTGAATGAAAGAAAACCGCTGCAGCCGCAATAACACCGGCAACAGCACAAACCAAATGGCCAAACCATCAAGTCAGTCGCCGTCTTTTTAGTTTGGCCTTTTACCAGCCTCATTCAAAGTGAAATTCAAGTAAATTTTAAAAGCGAAAATGCCGCTCATAAAAGTAAAAGAGTTAAAAAGAGTTTAAAGAGTGAATATGCATAAAAAGTTTAAAGTAATAAACTAAAAACCGATAGAGCACCGCAAAAGCGATTTACGCTTCGCAAAACACTTTAAACTCAGTCATTTGTTAGTGCGCAAAAAGGTTTGTCGGCAGGTCGCGATGATTAAATACGAGTGTGGACTTTCATTTGCGCTTTAGAAAGTGAAAGGATTTTTGACGTGGTGAAATTTACAACCAAGAAGTTTAAATGCAGAACAATATGCAAATGCAAATATACAGTGTGGAAAAAACTAATAGGGATGGAGCGACATTTTTGTAGAATTTTTAATGTAAATGGAAGAAAGCTTATAAAAGGTGTTTTTAAGAGCTTGAAAGCTTGAAATGATAATACAACTGTTTTAGAATGAATGTTTTTATTATAATCTGGTAGATGATTTTATGGCGTATACTAAAACTTAATGGGCGATAAAACTGCATTCCGAGAATTGTTCTAAAAATTCTGAATAAGAAGTTTGAAATTTTGAGGAATTTGATTTTTTTTTTCTAAGTCTTTACAAAGCGTTAGACTTTGAGTTATATGATTTTTTAATGTTTTTTTGTTTTTTCCTTGATTTTTTTCCTCATACTTTTAGATGACATTTTTAAAAAGAACCAAAGAACTGCTATAAAAGAAAAAATCTCTAGGGAGCATAGGGTGAAAACAAAGGCTCTACAACGATTGCTGACAGCCGATAATTTCGTTCCAGGTGGCGGTGGAAGAGCGCTCTCATTTAGGAATGTGCGAATCCAAGTATGTCGTGGGCGTCCTCTATGCCGACTTTCTTGTGGGTTCGATTGGAAAACCATTTTGGCGGCATTGTTTGATTTTTGGTATACTATAGTCAATATGATTGCAAAAAAAAATTAAAAACGAAAAAAAACAAAAAAATTAAATAGAATAAACTAAAAAAAATCAAAAATTTAAATTAAAAACAGTTTATTAAAAAAAAATTTTGAATAATATAAAACATAAAAAATAATATCAAACATAAAAAAAACAATATAAAAAATAAAAAACTATAACATAACAAAAAAAAAAAAATGAATAAAAATAAAAAATTTTATAAAAAATATAAAATAATATAAAAATGAAAAATAAAATAAATAAAAACTGAAATACATATATAGTCAAAATTTCGCTGAAATAAAAATAGTATAAAAAATAATATATTAGATTAAAATAATATAAAATAATAATATAAAAAATAATATAAAGCAATAAAAATATTTAAAAAAAAATTTAAAAAATAAATAAAAATAAAAAATTATATAAAAAATAATTATAAAAAATAGAAAATAATATCAAAATTAAAAATAAAATAACTAAAAACTGAAATATATAGTCACAATGTCGCTAATATAAAAAATATATAAAAAACAATAGGACAAAATAATATAAAATAGTATAAAATAATAATATAACAAAATAATACAAAAAATAAAGCAATAAAAAAATAAAAATAAGAATAAAACAAATAAAAATAAAAATAAGAAATAATATTGTATAAAAAATAAAAAAATATATAAAAAAATTATATAAAAAATAAAAAATTATATAAAAAATAAAAAATTATATAAAAAATAAAAATAAAATAAATAAAAACTAAAATATATAGTCAAAATGTCGCTGTTCTATTATTATGGTAACCACTGTATTTGTCAGTATATATTATATGTATTGAAAAAAACAGCTTTAAGGAGTAGTCCATGCTTATAAATATAATGAATAAAATAAAAAAAATGTGTAAGCATACTATATGTGAAAACGAATTAATAAAATAACATCACATAAAGCTATTTAAAAAATTCAAACTCAAAACGTGATTAAAATTAGAAATTTGGCACATAATTTTGAGTCGTGTTTGCCATATTAGGCAAAGCATCCAAAATCATGAAAACAGAAAAAAAACTGAAAACAATGGAAACAGAATCAAACAAAACTGGGTAGTACGACGCGTATTAATCAGGCGGTTAGAGGAGTGAGTGGGCAACAACTACAGGCGCCATAACAGCTGAATTCAATGGCAACCTGTTTTAGCTCGTTCGTACATGCGTACATACATATAAAAGCCCAGCCGGGAATTCCATGCAAGAATTTTCTAAAAACTAGGCAATATTTGTTTTTTTTTTCGTACACTTTGAATTATATTTTCTTTAGTATTTTTTTTTTTCATTTAGTAGTGCTACACTATCGAAAGTCTGCATACAGCACAAATATATGTACGTACATACATATGTATATACAAGGGTAGTTGCGTGTTTGGCCGTATTACGATGTGCGTCTTGTTGCTTTTCAAAAAATGGAGGGACCCCAACAGTTTTATGCCATCTCCAAACGGCGGATGGGTTTTTATGAAGAGCTTTTTAATGACAGAAATACACTCAGAAGTGTGCCATTCCCTACTGAGGGTCTACCGCTATTCGAAAAAAAATGTTTCTTTCATTTGATGCTTCATATGTTACCTACTGTGGGTTTCAATTCGGCTACGTCAAAAATAATATCAGATTCAATAGGTAACCGGCTCAAAGCCAGTGGATTTCCTGCAGGGTCATATGCGTTTACGTGTGTGTGTATGTATATGAGTATGTTTATGCACTCAGTATGATTGTTGTTGTACTTAAAAATATCTCAACGCTACTGCATACTGAATAATTAAAAATATCCTCTCAAAATAGCATAGGGAAGCACAACTCTACAACAAACTAAAAAAAAAAAATTTTTGTATTCGGTAAACAAATGTCCGCCAGCGGAAAACATACTCAAAGCCTAACTTAACAGGTTTTAGAGCTCTGTTAACCAAGAATTAGACATAATTTTACATATCTTAGCCCAGCCTACCATACCAGCATCATGAGAGAGAATCTTGCTGCCATATCATTGTTTTTTTTAGCTATTTTGAATGAAATTCCTCCATATATGACATACGAAATAGATTTTTCGTACAAAAGTAAAACGCGTCAAAGCGAAAATAAAGGCAAAGCAAAGACAAAACATTGTAAACATGGGCGATGGAAAATACCACTGGTGCAATCATGATGACGTGCTGAGTAACAAACTCTAAGTTTGTAATAGCCCAGATAGACGGTAACGTTAATAGAGATTAACGACTTAATTCGGAATATCTCAGGAAATAAATGCAACTAATGTGGATTGACAGCTAAACTTAATTCTCATAATTCAAACGGATTATAGGAATTTTCATTGGCAGCATTGAAGAAAAATTACAGTTAATATCTTTTGTGAATGAAAAATAATGAAACTTTGAAAGAGAAGAACAAGGAAAACTGGATACAATGCTAGTTTGCATTAACACGTTCGAAATTACATTAATTGTTTTAATATTGCAGAGCAGTTTGAGAAATTGAAATTTCAGATTTTTTAAAATAAATAATTATTTTTTAGTATCAGGACAGCTAGTACCCGTATTTGATGCCTGCGGTGCAGCTTCCACTGACAAAACAATCCAATAAACAAATCAACTATTCACTAATTCACGTAAAAACCGTCTGTTACACTACAATTTTAATCAGAATTAACTGCACCGGTAATCCCGATTAACGCCGTGGTATGTAAGTAAAATCAAGGACTTGACTAACGGAGCTCTTACTATCCACTCAAACGCACATATCTACAGTTGAGAAAATAGGGAAGGTGGCGCATTCCCCAGACCGCTACTCGACCCTCAGTGAAAGTGACAGAATCACTTTTTGAGCTGATGTAAGTCTAGAATTTTGTTTACAAACAACTTTTTCTCGTTCCGTTTATTTTTCCATTACCTGTTTCATGTACATTAACCTAACTTTTCTTATTTGATTATTGTCGCTCGCCATTTTGGCACTCTCTTCTTAGTTTTCTCACATAAGTCGTCTACATTCACGTCACGGCACGAAGCTTTACGTTCAGTTTTCGTCTTCAATCTGCGCAATATTGTGTTCTATCAGTTTTAAACATATACATATATGTATGTATGTATATATGTATGTATGCATGTGTTCGCGTGCTTACAACGTAATTACTCGGAAAACTAGGGATATGCAACAGCAGCAATTACGGTAATTATGCATTAAGAAACCAACAAAAAAAAAAAATAAATAAAAATTAGCTCGGGCTGCAACAACAACATAATTATTTAATATTTTTTCCTTGAGTATTTTATAAACTTTCGACTGACTGCTTGAAATTTGATATATAAATGCAAACACTTTTTACTGTGTTTACTTGTGGGCTTCCGATTAAAGAAGAGCTTATTGGAATTTATCAGTTTTTTAACTCTTTTCAGTGCTGAAATTTCATAGCAAAATTTTGAGTTTAAATTTAACGTCATCCGAATATTCCATAGTTACGGCTGAAAATAATTATTGGTTGATTGATTGACTGTTTATGAAATAGAAAATACCCATGTTGTTGTTGTTGTAGCAGTATACACATTCCCCTCATACATATACGCGGAATGCTGCTGAAGGAACAGTCTTTGGCCGGATATAAATCCAAATCGTTCCGGTTACCCAGTCGAAAAACTATAATTTTGCCAAAAGTCTACCAAAATGTATACCCCAGAGGTGTTTGCACTAGTTTCGTTACAGTTGGGTATTCAAAAATTGCAGTTTTTTTTTTTTTTTTTTTTTTTTTTTTTTGTTGTGTCGGGACAACTAGCAAGTGCAGCACTCAGACATGAATTAAGTCCATTGTACTACACTTGGATTCCCTTTTAGACCTCAGACTTCATTCGAGCGAAGGCGGGACAGACGCACAGGAAGTGGTCCGCCTTCTCATCCTCCTCTTCACAAGCTGGGCAGAGTACACTGTCTGAGATGCCCAACCTTTTCATGTGCTTCGCCCACAGAAAGTGGCCCGTCATCAGTTCACCCAGCCGTCCGCACTCCCCTCTGCTTAATGACAGAAGGGTTTGCGACAGTCGATCGGACATGACAGGTAACATCAGTTTAGTCCATCTGCAGCCACTCTCAGTATGCCAAGATCGCCTCTTTGCTAACCGTGGCTGTGATGGCCGCAGAAGGGAGTGGCAAAACGGGCTCTGGGCCAAAGAAGTTGGCCTCAGAGCCCATCTTAGCTAAGGAATCAGAGGTCTCGTTACCCGCGATACCCACGTATCCCGGGACCCATGTTAGCATCAGGCTATTATGTCTACCGACGTAGTTCAGCCTGGATTTACAGAACTTGACTACCCCTGATGTGGTTGGGGGTATTCTTTGGTTTATTTTCATAAGGCCAGCAATGGTATTCCGCAACAGCTGATTGCTAACTATTGTTTTGCGCTTCCGTGTTTTCTTTTCTAAAAGAAATTAAACTTAAATGTACTTACTCGTACTCATTAAACTTTTTGCGTGTGGAGAAATTGAAACTTGAAATTTAATTCACATCACACCACCATAAAAATTATCAAGCTAACCAAAACCAAAATTCCGTAAAACCAAAAATCATTAGGATTTTACAAAAACCAAAGAGCTCGTGGAAAACCCGCTAAGTGGAAATACCCCCAATAAAATTTCACATTAATAAAATTTTAATTTTGTATTTTTCCTTTAGATTTGAGTAAAAAAAAAATTTCATACAGAAAAACAAATGTTGGCTACTCACAACGCGCCTACAACAATGAACTGGCCGCAGAAACAATACACACGTAACATTCCAAAAAACAACAACAAAAGTAAGTACTACTACTATTATGGAAAAGTGTACGAAGGGGTGTAGCAATAAAACTAATGATCAACAACGGCAAAGTGTGCGGTGTTGACGTAGCCGAATGCGATGACGCCGCCGACGACCAATGACGACAGTGCAACAACAGCAAATCGCGCAACCGCATCGCGTCGCCTGTCCCCAATAAACGTGTCTCATATTGCAAATTTTATATACACACATACACACAAACATGCACGGAAACTATAGGCAATGGCACCATAACTGCGTCGAAATAAAACTAAACAGAATTGCACACTTCCACGCATGTGTATGTATGTACATATGTATGTGTGTATAAATAAAAAATTCAATTGTAAAAATTTTAATCCATAGTGATTAAGTTTATCTTAGAGAAATCGAATATCAATGCGGATGTTTTAAATATACAGACATTTTAAGTATATTTACATACATACATACATATGAACAGTATTGTGCACTACTAAAAATAACTTCTGCTAATTTAGTATATTTATTGTTATTAAAAAAGCTTTAACACTTGAGTTCAAGTGACATCTTCGTATGGTTCATGGTAATTCTTGATATCTAAATATTATTTTGTTGTTGTAGAATCTTAAACATCCCCATACGTATACGAGGAATGCTGCTGAAGTCACAGTCCTTGGCCGAATATACATAAATCCGGTTCATTCCGGTTACGTAGAACCAATTGCCAAGGGCAGTTAAACATTATAATCTTTATCTTTGATTGCTGTTGTTGTTGTAGCAGTTTACTATACCCTGCCCGTGCGGTGTAGTCACCTATCGTCTTCGTCATCTAACGTTAGGTTCAGGAAACATGTTGTTTCGGCAGGTTGGGCCCAGAGGGAAGAGGTTTCAGGTGAGCGGATTTAAAAGGGCAATTGAATAGGTGATTAGTATCGTACGGCAGACCTTCAAATTTTGGGCAAATCTAACCTACTACAATATCCAGAACGTAATTGCGCCAAAGTTACGCGAGTTTCGCAAGGCAGCTGAGACTCTTCGTCTGCAGTAGGAGGCGATTGGACTCTGATAATGGCATTCGGGGTCAGGAGTTTAGGAAGGTGGTAAGGGTCTCCCAATAACTGTCGTTTAATGGCTGTCCCTATACTATCCGGTCCAGTAGTTGTAGTGGTGTTTTGTCCTGAATCTCGTCAGTACAGTTGAAAACGTGCCTGGGGGATAGCTCGAATTCAACCAAATATCTGCAGGGGTGATAACTTCGAGAGTACCCTAGCAAAAATTGCTAACTACGCATTTTGATGTGCTCCTTAACCGGGTGCATGAAAGCCTCACTGTGAACGTGTTGCAGGGGGGACATCAGGAAGCATCCCATTGCTGTCCTGATTGCAGTATTCTGCCATGTCTGGAGCTTTTTCACTGTGATGTAATTGCAGCCGGTTCTACATTACCGGAATGACTCGGGTTTTTTCCGACCCAGTGTTGCTGCCCCCGTAAACTAGCCCTGTCTAGCCCTCTTTTTTTGGTCACTTGTACAGACTCTTCGCAATACCGAATCAAAAGTTTTGGTGCAATACAGAATATCTGAGGCCTTTACCCAGCTCTTTGCTACGTATCGGAGTCGTGGGCAATATGTGAAAGATACAAAAACAAACTCAATGTATTGGAGGCAAATAATCAGTCAAAGACAACAGCAAAGGGCTTATTAGATGGCACTACGAACTGGAAAATGTTGTATGGTTCATGAAAGCACAAAGACTAAGACGGCTAGGCCATACCATGAAAAATAATTGACGCTAAAACATTTGCAAGGAAAGCAAGAGACAGATTAAGATGGATTGACGAACTTGAAGACGACATGAGGAAACTCAAGGTAAACAACTGGAAGGAAACAGCCAAGGATCTGGACAAATGGAGACATTTTGTGCAGAAGACCAAAGCTCATACAGCTATAACGTCAAATGATGATGTTGATGGTTTATGTATTTATTGCTTTTTATGTATTTGTATATGTTAAACCGAATGATTCACAAAGTGATTGAAATGTGTCGGTCAACGAATGGGTAAGCATTTAG
Organism: Anastrepha obliqua; assembly: GCF_027943255.1. NCBI lineage: Eukaryota > Metazoa > Arthropoda > Insecta > Diptera > Tephritidae > Anastrepha > Anastrepha obliqua. Next base: position 176,895,090 of record NC_072892.1, read on the forward strand.
TAATGAAAGAAAAAGCTATGCTAGCTTAACCGAAGTAGTTGAAAAGAAAAGGCACAAAGGCAAAAACAAAGTTATGTAGAATGGTAACAATATAAGAAAATTATTCGCAGCTAAACAGATTTTATTTCTTAATCAGAACATAAATAGTAGACGATTTTTCAATGTATAGTTAGCGCAGCTAGTTAAGGAATGATTTCATTCACAAATAATAAATAAAAATAGTTAAGTAAATTCTAAGTATAATCATACAGCAAACAGAGAAACTAATATATTATACAAGTCGTGTATCCAAAACAGTAAGATGAGGTATAAGTACAAATACGATTGTCAAATATGTTGGTAGTTAGTCCAGTATTAACATAGTGTTAAGAACTACCCCAAAATTAAATTCAGAAAAATACATTTTTATATTTTTCCAAAATCAAGCAAGTCCTTAACTATCTTCCAAGTCTTTAACTAGCTCTGTGAGGTAATTTCCGATAAAATTTCTCTGAAAACGAGATGCTGTTAAACAAAACCAAAAGTAGCAGCTAATAACTGAGAAGATAACAAGGAAAATTTTACTTACTTTTTACTTAACCAGTTTAAGTTTTTTTTGTAAACATAAATATAATCATTTTTTAAACATATACAGGCATAGCCAGAACCTTAAGGTACGTTCACATATGCAGTGATTACCAATAAATCCACAAAACTTAATCTACATTTTACGATTACATATGGCGGATTGGCTGCAAAATTGACAATCAGCTTTCAAAACTGTTTTGAAAGGTTTTTCTTGATAGAAATTTGTTTGGTATAACATTTTAGTGTGTTTGGTTTTTATTACTATTATTTTACTGTTTGTTATTATTAACGATGTGAAGAACAGGCAAATAGCAGCAATAAGCAGTTAATTTAATTGCGCAATTTTCTGCTAGTAAAGTGGAGAAAACGACGTAAACGACGTCTACTGACGCTGTAAAAAATTATGGCAACAATACACTCGCGAAATTCGATATTACATTTTATATTAGGCAATAACAGGCCAAAGCAACTATGGACAAACGCTTATTTCTGTAATATGAAAGCATAATTAATTAAATCTAACAAAAAGCTTATTAGAATTATGTGTACAAACCTCTTTTCTCTGCCGGCGTCCATTTTTTTAGTTTTTATTTTGACGTTTCTCCTTACATTCGTAATAAAAAATAAATAAATAAATAATTGGCGCGTACACTTCTGTTAGGTGTTTGGCCGAGCGCCTCCTCCTATTTGTGGTGTGCGTCTTGATGTTGTCCCACAAATGAAGGGACCTACAGTTTCAAGCCGACTCCGAACGGCAAATATTATATTTTTATGAGGAGCTTTTTCATGGCAGAAATACACTCGGAGGTTTGCCATTGCCTGCCGAGGGACGACCGCTATTAGAAAAATGTTTCGTAATAACGATCAACAATAAGACAGAAAGCACAGGGTTGTACTGAAAAAAGGATCTATATAATCTGAGATTATTTTATAATCTCGGATTTTGGGAGAGAAATTTTGTACCGCTATTTAATTACGAATTGGGAGTTGAGCTCGAAAAAGTAATGCGAACCTATTATTAACTAGACAACCGCAAGAGGAATCATTTATTAAGTTTTGGCTGGTAGAATTTCTGTATAGAAAATTATTTTACCGTTTATTTTTAGAACAACTAAATATTTTCTATCGGATGAGTCCATAAGTTCGTGCGTATTTTACCCATAATTTCACTTTTGTACGATTTTTGCATACAAAAAATTATTCGCGGAATATAACGGAACTATTTATATTTTCTTTGATATATTGTGCATTCAACAAGTGATTTTAATAGCGGATAGAAGCACGTGTAAGAGGCATATTTTGTATTTTTTTTTTAAGTGGTAAAAATGCAACAACTGCTGCTGCAGAAATAAACACTATTCACAAAGAGGATACCGTGAGTGTAAGGACTGCGCAAAAGTGGTTTTCGAAATTCCAAAGTGGTACCTGCGACGTGGCGGATGCCCCGCGCCCTGGTCGTCCTGAAGTCTTTAACTCCGACGCCTTGCTCGAACTCGTGGAAGCTGAGCCAAATTTGACAGTCGATATGACAGCTCAGAGGAACAGTTCACAGGCAGCTGGTTCAGTTGGGAAAGGTTTCAAAGCTGAGAAAATGGGTTCCGCATAGATTTTCCGTCGCCAACCTTCAGCAGAGAGTGAATGTGTGTTCTCAGCTGCTGCAGCGGCTTGAAAATGAAAGTTTTTTGAACCGTATCGTTACTGGTGATGCAAAATTGGTGCTTTACAATAATCCTGTTTACAAACATCAATGTTTAGATAAGGAAGACATTGTAAATAATGAAGGAAAATAGATTATTGACTAATAAATACTTTAAACATCTTTTTTATTAATTATAAAACCATCTTTAAAAAACGCAGGAACTTATGGACTGACCTGATATATTAACTGTTTTACTGACACAAATATAATATTTATGTGGAAATAATACAGAGCCGTAATGCAGAGAGAAAATTCCCACAAAATGGGTCTACCAGCCGTTTCCACGACAGTCGGTTCTACGTTACCGAAACGGGCAAGGACTGACACTTCAGCAGCATTCCCCGTATGTAAATATGTGGCATGTTTATACTGCTACAACAACAACAACCAGCCTGATAATGATCCTAAACATACGAAAGGCCAAGGATTGTTTTTGCGCAAATAAAATTGAGGTTTTGGCCAACTCAATCCTCCGACCTCTATCCTATAGGAAATCTGTGGGAGGAAAAGAGCTGTACACAATGCCAAAGCGAAATCAAAATCAACAACTTTTAGAAATTGTTAAAGATGCGTGGCTAAAGATTCAGAAACAGCAATGTTAGCAATTGGTGGACTCAATGCCCCGCCCGCCGTTTTGCTGTCATAATAAAAAGTCTGTAAATTCTACTAAATGTTAGTTTCAACTTTGCAAACTTTGTCAAGAGTTTTTCTGTTCTTTTTTTATAAACTTGGTCAGAAGGCGCTACTTACATATATGACCACTGCTATATTAATGTAAGCCTTGAATTTATATTTTTGGTTACAACATTTTTTGTTTTTCGTTATAGAATTTATTTAAATATTAAAGAATAGAAAAATATTTCAAAATAATAATAAAAACTTTCTAATCAAATCAGAAATAAATTTTTTTTTTTAATTTTAGTAAACTTAAGTAAGCAATTAAAAAGGTACATTATTTTTAAATTTAATTATTAAATTTAAGTACATTATTTTTAGCTGCCCATGCTTACGTATCTATCACCTTTCCTAAGCAATTTTGATATTTACGCATTTGCTACGTCATCAGGCTACGCCTCCCCAAATAGTGTATAAAAATATTTTTAGAACAAAATCGAAGTGGCGACACAACATTTTGACATGGCACAAAGACAACAAGAAAATTGAGGAGGCATACGTGACTCTCCAAATTTATAATTGCTAAAAATAACATGTCGAGAACCTAACAGCACACGCTTGACAGAAGCGAAAATATAAAATTAAATTCGAAAAGGAATTATTAAGCTTCTGTCGCTCGTGTGGCATTTCGCTTGGTTAGCGATGTAGGCGGAAAATTTTTTGAAAAGTATGAAAATCAAAGAGTCGGAGAAATCGAAGCGAAATGTATGTACGTAAGAGTCGGCTACCAAGGCAAGCAGACAGACGCGTGTAGAATTTTTGGTTTGCGTGTGGACACAGAATCAATCAACGCCCTGCAATTTCTACAAATTCGTTGAGAGGCGAAAACTTTTTTTACACGCAGATGTGTTGTACAATATTTATCTTTTCACTTGTGCTTTAAATAATTATATTTATATGGCTACTTGTTAATAATTGCTGCAATCACCTTTCGATATTTTTATTTTTCTTTTTGTTTTGTTCACCGAATTTGAAAGCTGCTAAGGTAGACAGCGTGGGATTGTCAGCGGTTGGCAAGCGAATCCAAGCCACAAACGGGTATTTCCCAAAATGAGTAAAAATTATAGAGTCAAACGAGGCGGGCAGGCAGAGAAGAAAAAGTTGGCAAATAGTGTCAATTGAAAGACTTTCTTTAATGTGCACATGAGCTTACATACATTTGTATGTATGTACATATATGCATACATGTATATGTATGTATGTATGTATGTTTACACCAACAATGTCCATTGAACGAGCGCTTAATTTGGTTTTCCTTTTCATCTGCAAACTTTTACTTTCACACGTTTCACCTTGAGGAAGATTACAAGCGTTTTAACAGATAATAACTTAAAAATATCTGCTGTGCAATCGCATTGACACATTGCAATTTTACGCTTAATCCGCATTGTAAGCATGCAGCCAACTGCAAACAATAGATTTGTTTGTGTGCGAATTTTGTGCAAAAAAAAAGACTTGAAGAATTTAGTTTTTTCCGCTCTGAGAGCCATTCCAAGTTTTATTAAACACACCAATTCAAACCATTCACCATCGCGTATGTGAGTACGTATGTATATGTTAATGCATCGCATAATCAATAAAAGGAATTCACATTTTAATCCCTGATATTTAATTTGAGCTGCATATTTCGGAGTGTCAATATTTTTTTTTCACTGGATACAATGTGCGTACATAAACACAGCGCAAATTAATGACAACTATAAATGTCCAATGAATTCCACAATAACCGCGATTACCAAAGCACAGCAAATGGCCGTCTTACCGCTCTGAGCGAACGAACTACTGATAGTCGTACTTTTTGCAGGCTGAAAAGTAATCTGATTGAAATTCGATTGATTTAGGTATATAAATGAAAATATAATAAAACGAAATCAAATAAAATTAGTTTAATTAAATTAAAATTAATTAAATAAATAAAGTAAAACAACCAAATAAAAGAATGCATTGCATCTCTCTTTTTTTTAAACTCAAAAGCATCACGCAAACTGTCAGTGCAATGAATTGCAAATTTTCATTTACCGCAAGAGAACATAACCAAACAAGTCAGCAAAAAAGGAACATCTATGCATCTATACATACATGAGTATGCATTTATTTATAAATCTCGGAAGTTAATTTAATGCCTTGTTTTGAATTGATTTTTTTTAAGATGGTCCAAAAAGTAAATTTAATTTTAAGCGGTGCTCAAATTGTGGTCATTAAACACTCAGAAATTGGAATGCTAGTAGATTAGAGCTCTCAAATGAAGTGAAATTTAAATTTTTGAAAAAATCTTATGCACAATCAAAATCTAACCAAACAGTGAGCCAATTAGGCTGTCATCTATTTTCCATTAACCAAATATTTTTATTTATTTTTTTTTATTTAACCATGAACCTTGATATTATTTTTTTATTATTTATTTAATTCTTTTTTTTTATTATTATTATTTTTTTTATTTATTTATTTTTTTTTTCTGATTTATTTATTAAATCCAGGTATCTTACAGAACAAAAAAATAACCACCTTCAGGCCGCTTTCGACCCAACTTAATATCATCTCTGCTGAATGGTGTACAAATCTGTTGCGCATCCAAGCACATGCAACACGTTAAAAACGTAGCAAAGCATCATGCAATAAATGCACACACAGACATGTGTAAACACCTATACGTACATACATACGTACCTGCTGCACAGCCAATAAGCAGCTGCAAGCAAATTCCTCATATCCGGCTTCGAATGAGGGCCAGTTAGAGTGTGCTAAATTGTTGCATGCAACCGGCAATGCTGAAGAATTGCAAACTGTATACAGTTAAGTGGAGAAACAACAACGCAAATGAGAAAAGAAATTTACAGAAGTCGAAGTACAATTTGAAAGCAACTTGAATGAATGAAAGGCGAGTGTACATATGTACATGAATACATACTTACATACATATGTACGCGTACATACTTCAAAGACATTGGAGGAAAAAATAACGCCAAGCGAAGAAAGGCAAAAGCTATGCTTTGACCAGCCAAAGAGGAAGAAGTGAAATAACAAGAAAACAACAGTAAAACCAGAAGTAAGTAACCATGACTGTGGCAACGCAAAAATTTATGAGACGATCAATGAAGTTGCTGCTAATGATGAGTTGTTGCTGCAACACAACACACAACAATCATGACGTTGCTGTTGCTTCTTGCCTAAATGAATTTCTAATGATCAAACAGAAATATAATGCGCGCGGCAACCAAGTCATTCTGTGGAAAGAGGAAAAGAGACTTTTGCTAAATAAACATATATTCAATTTAAAGCACCGTTAGTTGTTGTAAAATTGTTTTCCTTTTAATTATCGTCTTTCTGAAGTGAAGAATAAGCAATCGCACCAATAATAATTTTAATGTGTATTGCTAGTACATTTCGCAAAAATTTGGAAAGTTGGCAATAAGAATATTTATTGCTTGGCCGTTATTGTAGGATTTTCCCTTTTTGATATATATATATTCATGTACATATGTATGTATGTGCAATATTTTTTGAAATTTTATGGCCAAGGCGTTCCAAAATAAAGTGAGATTTCTTTAACAGCACTAAAAATAAGGAATTAATGAAAAACAAAGTGTTTTCATGCAAGGTGAATTTGCTAGAGCAGCTGATTAGTTTTTTTTTTCTTCTTTTTTTTGCGATTTGATGGTTTGGTTGACAAAAATATGCGATTTATTGTTGTTGCTTTATTTTTTTCTTTTTATGGTGTTTGAAATTTTGATATTCAGACCACAAATGTATAGATTCGATTTAGTTGAGAAACGTTTCGTTGTGACATCTTGAAAACACCAGGCGCAAATTATTCAATTTCGACGAAGGTGTAAGTTGAATTTTTCGAAGACAGATTTCAATACGAATGTATGTATGTATATGCACATACATATTATGTGAGGAGGAAAATACAATAGGCAATTCATCAATTACACTTTCGTTGTTCATGCTCACATACAAATTTTCCCTAGTCATTAACTTTAACTAAACAAAGTGTTTTCATGCAAGGTGAATTTGCTAGAGCAGCTGATTAGTTTTTTTTTTCTTCTTTTTTTTGCGATTTGATGGTTTGGTTGACAAAAATATGCGATTTATTGTTGTTGCTTTATTTTTTTCTTTTTATGGTGTTTGAAATTTTGATATTCAGACCACAAATGTATAGATTCGATTTAGTTGAGAAACGTTTCGTTGTGACATCTTGAAAACACCAGGCGCAAATTATTCAATTTCGACGAAGGTGTAAGTTGAATTTTTCGAAGACAGATTTCAATACGAATGTATGTATGTATATGCACATACATATTATGTGAGGAGGAAAATACAATAGGCAATTCATCAATTACACTTTCGTTGTTCATGCTCACATACAAATTTTCCCTAGTCATTAACTTTAACTATTTAGTTTCTGACTTTGTCAGCAGAATTAATCAGTTTAATGCCTCCATTGCAATATTTGAATAATTTTTTCATTTATTCGTGTTTATTATGGAAAACTGTTATTGTTTTGCTATTATTATACACATACATTCAAATAGATACAGGTAGGTGGGTACATGTACATAAGTAAGGCGAAATAGTTTGTAATTTACAAAACATATGCACATATTTGCACTGGCTCAATTAATCAGCGCGAAGCGAAGTGATTACAGGTTTTATACTATACCTATACAAATAGTTGCATTTTAACACATAAATTATAAGTCATACGTATATGCATGTAAACAATAAAAATAAAAACATTATAATGCACCAAATTTGTATGTAGTTAATGCACATAAATTTATATTATTTTATTTTACAATAAGTATGTACCTATTTGATTTTAAATATACATACGTGCCTACCTTTGGTTTGTTCAGCCACTTTCGAAACGTGTCCATTTTACGCCTTATTTGTGGCCTTCGTCGAAGACTTTCTGAAGGCAGCTTCGGGCACTTACAGTACGTACAACAACTCCACGCACTGATACACTCTACACTCTTAATTTTGTTTTATTTTGTGTTATTTTTCGCACAATTCCTTACCGACGACAAGTTTTGTTGTTGCTTTTATGTAGGAATTTTCTTGTTTTGTGTAAAAAGGCGTCGTCCTTCGATTAGGCGCACTGACGTGCGTCTTGCACTTGCACAAACGTCCAATATCCAACAACAAATAATTATGGAGGCTACGTTGACAGCCAGATAAAAGCATTAAATACCGCCCGGAATGAAAATCCACAAGGAAGTACGGAATATGCACACGTACGCAACGAGTTATGGGCTTGCACCCACACAGCAAGTAGGGAACAAAAGCAAAACAAAGAAACACTACCAGACAGCAGCAATGACGCAATGAAACATAGAATGTAAAATGCACAATTTGCACTATATGCACGGTACTGTACATACATATGTATGTATGTACAATCACTGTAGACCGTAGCAGGGCGCTGCACGAAAGTGTTGTAATCACCACTGCATCTCCTATGGCCTCCTTTAATTATTCGTAGCACTCCAAGCGCCCTAGCAAAAGCAGCCACAAGCACACAATTTTATACGATTTTCTTACTTCTACTTTTTGTTGCTGCTCCTTCACATATACGTGAAGTTTCCGCCCTGCCACAACATAACACAAAAAGTAAAATTTACACTTGCATTTTTACGATGAAAAAAACTCCTTTAGCTATTTATTTTAATACTTTATTGACACGGCAAGTTTTGCAATATGCTTACATGGAAAATTTCACGTCACTTTTCACCACAAAATTGACACTTAATGCTTATTATTTGCCTTCTTCTCACATTACACTTGAAAAGATAAATCAGCACATGTTCGCAATAACCCCCCACGGTATATTTCTAATTAGAGTGGACAAGCGCGTTTATATTTGAAAACTTAAATTGTTCGTTCGAATTAAATTAAAATAAAAAAAGAAAACTCCACAATTTACTTGTAAAAAATTAGTTGCAATTTAACTTTTTCGTGGACACACACTTGGCCACAACAAAATTACGATTGACGAAAAGTCGAAGTCGCCACTAACAGGGTTGCAAATGCGCCACTTTGGGGTTGTGGAGCACTTTTCGATATAACACAGCCACATTTTTTGTTGTTTGCAAATAGTAACGAACTTTCTTGTACAAAATTTTATTTTATAATTTCTTCTTTGCTTTCTTTAAACTGCTTTAAATTCTTTTCATAAAAATAAATAACTTAAAAGAATGCAAAAGTTGATTGCAGCTCTATGTTTATAATTGTGCTTGAACTAGAAATGATTGAGTTGCGGCGATGGAAAATTATTTAACGCCGTTGGTTATTAGGCTCAGCGGTGCGTTTGTAACGACTTGAAAATTTTATTTTTACAAAGTGTATCAAACAAAGTGAAATAAGTATTAATTGATAAATATTGATATTTGATTTTTTGAAGCAAACGGAAGCAAAATGTCAATGTTTTGTGCTCGATGTCATAAAATTGTAACATTAATCTTGGTGAATACTATATTCATATATATTTACATATATGGAAATATTAATTAAATATATGTGAAATAATTATATAATATTATATAAATATGGTATATGCGGGGATTCTGCTGTTTTCGTGGCACCGCAATCTTATGGCGGATTCTTATAGAACTCGACAAAAGAAAACGAAACTATCGCGTGGGCGGCCTTCGGCCGCACTTCAAAAAAATAACCCTCATCAGTCCAACTCCGGCTACGCAATCCACAGTATTTTTGCGTAGAACTTCTTTTCGCGTGTGCGGCCTTCGGCCGCGCTTCAAAAAAATAATCCTCATCAGTCCAACTCCGGCTACGCAATCCACAGTATTTTTACGTAAAACTTCTTTCCGTGTTAAAACCATTGAACCCAAAATTAAAACATCATATGCGTGTATGTAGTAAGGAGGCACAATAACCCCCATCCCCAACATTAACACTAAACTTAAATACTTAATTTTTGTTCATATTTTTGTTTCATTTGCAGGCATCCGGCAACACCATACTGTTGTCATTCCAATCTTCTTCTTATTCGCGTTTAAAATTGAAAGTGACTGTATAGACAAATGCATTTCCATTTTATTTTAATAAAAATAGTTCGAATATAAGGATAAAAATAAGTAAAAACATGCGTGTGAGTGTATATTTCGTGAATTTTAGTGAAGTGTTAAAAAATATATAGTGTAATGTGGCAAATTATAGTGAAGTTCCAAAGGGCGTTTTGAAGGCCTTTTTTATTCAATATCTCGAAAACTAAGCGAGATATCAAAAAATTTTACTCCATCATTTCGTTTTCTTTTGCCGAGTTCTATAAGAATCCGCCATAAGATTGCGGCGCCACGGAAACAGCAGAATCCCCCTTAAAATGATAATACAAAATATAAATATTGTTGGAATGTATTTTTTTTATTATAATCTATCCAGTACATATCCGTCACGGCTATGAATTACATGGCTCATCCGATCAGTCCAATGTTTGATAAAATCTGGCCGTATGACGTCAGTTGTGGCTTGAATATTGCAATAAATCGATTGTCAAGCGCGCTGTATTGCAAATTGCGCCGCCTGGTTGGAATCAAATATCATCGATGTTTAGTTGATTAAATACAGGCAATTTGGGAACAAAAATTCAGTCAGCATGGCTCGATAGCGCTCGCCATTCACCAAAACGGCAGCTCCTTCCTCATTTCGAAAGAATAAGTACCGAAGATGGCGCCAGTGCTTTCTGAAGTTCGGGAATTAAAATAATTTTTGTAAATTTCCATAGTAATGTCAACTCAGTTCGCCCTTCTCAGCTGCCAAACCATAGTTATCGATATCGATAGTTCTCATGCAGCCAAAAAAAACGTCCGTTACACACATTTAATGCAAGCAGTTTTTAAAACTTGGGAACAAATAATTATAAACAGGTTATGAAACACAAATAAACAAAATGCTTATTTTCATGTTGTCAAATAAGTGTACGTCAAATACTTTTTCCGGCTGGAATTTAGAACAATGCCGATTTTGGAATTTCTGGCAAACTATAATGTTTTTTTTAATGAAACTTGGGGGAGATGTTAGTGAGGTGTTAAGGAACACTCTTTATAACTTTAAATTAATCGGGAAATAATAATTTTTTAATTATTTACATTCAAAATGCCCTTGGGAACATCAGTATAATTTGCCACATTACACTCTATATTTTTTAACATTTCACTATAAATCACCAAATATACACTCCCACGCGTGTTTGTACCGATTTTTATGCTAATATTCTAATTATATCTAATAAAATTAAATGCAAATTCATTTGCCTATGCAATCACATTCCAATTTTAAGCGCGAACAAGAAGAAGATTGGAATTACAACAGTATGGTGTTGCCGGATGCCTGCAAATGAAAACAAAAATTAAGTACAGTACTATCTCGATAATCCGGACACGCGGTAGTCCGGTCACATCTATAATCCGGAAAACTGCTAAATTCGGACAGTTTAACATTTTTTACTCTACAATCCGGACATTTTTCAAATTTGCTTCGCAATATGTACATACATATGTATTTTAATTTTTAGTTTGCTTTGTGAGTTTTTCGTAAAATAGCGGTACTTTAACAACAATATATGTATACGAAATGCAACAGCATAAATCACGCGTTGTGTTTATTCTTTAGTGACAAACTGAATTGAGTGGACATTATTATTATGAAAATAATAATATAGAAGAAGCTGATTCTGATTGAACCATAGTTGAAGCGGTAAATACTATAAGTAGCGGTGAAGCAAAGAATATTTTTTCCAAGGCTATACAATGGGCAGAACAAATTGACGCTTCGGCTATGGATATTTTAGTTTTAAGACTGCAGATAAAATGTTGCTGCTGCAGATAAAATGTTGCTGGCGAACTCGCAGCAGACCAAAATTAATAATTTTTTTGAAATAGTACATACTAAATAAAAAAAATGTTAGATTATGTACAGATGTACATATTATTATGTAAGTATGATTGTACTGTATTTAATAAAACTATTTATGTACATACATATATCTGAATTGCGTTATGTTCATTTCAAAAAAACAACGTTTAGTTGAAAAAAAAAAATCATCTATAATCCGGGCACCCCCATAATCCGGACGACCCCTAACATTAAGGGTGTCCGGATTATCGAGATAGTACTGTACTTGAGTTTAGTGTTAATGATGGGAATGGGGGTTATTGTGCCTGCTTACTACATACACGCATATGATGTTTTAATTTTGGGTTCAATGGTTTTAACACGGAAAGGAGTTCTACGCAAAAATACTGTGGATTGCGTAGCCGGAGTTGGACTGATGAGGGTTATTTTTTTGAAGTGCGGCCGAATGCCGCCCACGCGAAAAGGAGTTCTACGCAAAAATACTGTGGATTGCGTAGCCGGAGTTGGACTGATGAGGGTTATTTTTTTGAAGTGCGGCCGAAGGCCGCCCACGCGAAAAGGAGTTCTACGCAAAAATACTGTGGATTGCGTAGCCGGAGTTGGACTGATGAGGGTTATTTTTTTAAAGCGCGGCCGAAGGCCGCCCACGCGAAAAGGAGTTCTACGCAAAAATACTGTGGATTGCGTAGCCGGAGTTGGACTGATGAGGGTTATTTTTTTGAAGCGCGGCCGAAGGCCGCCCACGCGAAAAGGAGTTCTACGCAAAAATACTGTGGATTGCGTAGCCGGAGTTGGACTGATGAGGGTTATTTTTTTGAAGCGCGGCCGAAGGCCGCCCACGTGAAAAGGAGTTCTACGCAAAAATACTGTGGATTGCGTAGCCGGAGTAGGACTGATGAGGGTTATTTTTATGAAGCGCGGTCGAAGGCCGCCTGCGCGATAAAGAGTTCCACGCAAAAATACTGTGTTAATTAATTTAATTTAATTTTAATTACTTTATTATTTTTTGTGATACGCTTAATATCATTGTTTTTAAGTTTAAATGAGTTGTATGTTTTTATTTTCAAATTCATTTCTCAACTTTAAATTACAGCAAAAAATACTGCAGTTTTACAATGAACCTTCCACTGAACATCCCTGCGTGCGAACTTCGTTTTCATTTCAGGTGTATGGCAACACCAACTTTTCGTTAAATTATAGAACTTTAACATTAAATTACTTAAAAACTATAAGCCTCCGGCAGGTTCTGTTTTCAGTTTTAAGATGGGGATACACCCCTCTATCACCCCCTTATTACCGTTTTTTCCAAAGCGATCGGCATTATACTAAATTCTAGCCCTTTTTCCACTTAGTTTTTTAATGTTTACCAAAATTCCAATTCGAAAAAGCTAGTACGACCATTTGCACATTCCATCGCTTGAGCCTTGCGTTGCATAGATTTGCGTTATACACACATTTATATCGCCAACACTGCACTAAACGTCAGCTTAACGTCGTTATTCTTCAAAGAAATAATATTCAAATGTTTGCTTCTCAAAGAGAGCACACCGAAGTATATTTCTGCTGCGTTTGGCAAAGAAGGCTCCGCCCGAACTCAACTTCGTTTAGATGCAGTCAGTGCAACGGGTGGCGCCATCTTAAGACTTTTGCAGACCGATTTGTAGCCAGATGCTGATCTCGCCATTTGGTGCCCTATGCACCACAATTGGAACCACCTCGACATCTCAGAACAGCAAACTGACTTCTGCAGAGTTCTGCACCCACAACCGCCCTATGCGGCATCAGGCTACAACAACAACAGCGACATATAGAATATTAGCATGGAATATTTTAGTTACAATCTTCAAAGTGGTTCCTCGCTTATTACCATTGATGGCTGCAATGTACAGCGCAATAATCGGAAGCAAGCACCAGCTGCCCTGTAGGATAACACCCTGATATATGTGCGCTTAACATCAGTTGGTAGTTGGTGACTTTAATGAACATATTGTTGTTGCAGCAGCATAAATAATGCCCATACATATATAAGGAAAATGCTGCTAAAGTGACAGTCCTTAGGCGGGTTTCATAGAACCGAATGTCCTGGAAACACTCAAATGATCTTAGGCAGAGCTGATGGTGAGACATTCAGTTTTGTAAATTGCTGCAAAAACCACGATCGGATATATGTCGTTCCCCCCGAAAGTCGGTTCTACGTCACCGGAACGACCCGGATTTACATCGGGGCAAGGACTGTCACCCCAGCAGCACTCCCCGTAAATATATGGGAATTGTTTTTGTTGCTACAACAAAAACCGGATATCTAAATCTGGGCTGATCCGGAAATGTATACGTTACTGCCTAAGGAATGTAACAACGTAACAAAGCTAAAGTATAGTGATATCAGCGCAGTATAGATTTTGAGCCGAAAAGAACTTACAAATGCCAAATGCTATACATTTTTTTAAATAATAGTTTTCAACCATATCATTTGCTTAAAGGCTTGATTTTCGGTGCTGAATTTACTACATTCATTGAATTTTATTTTCGATTTTCCACATTTCATATAACTACACCATTTCTAGGCTTTTTGCTTAGAACTATTCGTGACTGCTCAAAATGCTTTAATGTTCAGCATGAGCCCTGTCTTTGTTGTCTTTTTGTTCCTCAGCATCGTGGGGCCAGAATGTTGGGCGGTTAATGGGATCCAAAGCTTGGTCAGGGAAGGAATCACGGTAGTCTTCCATAGTCATTTGATCGTATGGCAACAACTGTTTCAGATGGTTGATACTTTGCTGATAGTCGACTATGCGCGCCTCGGAGCTTTTCTTGAAGTTTTCAATTTCACTCTTGGTTTCTTTGATTTGGGCATCCACTTGTGTGCTCACAGTATCAGCAGGATATGGTACTTTCAGAGCTTCGTATTGCTTTTGGAACGTATCAACCATACCGGCAACCGGAATCAATCCCTTGTAGTGGGCCCAGTTAATTTGTGGTGGATTTTCGGGATTGGCCAAAACACTGCGCAAGTAAGCATCAGACTTGGTTTTGAATGCAGCAAAGTTGGCTTTTTGGTTAGCGGGCACTCTCTCAGCCAGGGAAGCCCAATTGATGGAGCTCTGCGCAATACGACGTGAAGCCATTTCAGCTAGGAATTTTCAGAACAAAATCTGTAAGGAAGAATGAGGTTACGTCAGTAAGTTAAAATAATTGTTTACGCGAAATTTGTCCTTATTGGAGATTATAAGCAGAAAAGCTAGTTTGAAGAACGCGTTTCCAGCTTATATTTCAACTATAAAGGGTAGAAACTAATAACGTCATGACTGCTAAAGAAATTATGTAATTTCCTCGGCGCAAGTAGGCACTCATTACTTCACGTGAAAATAAATGTCAACTTGTTTTTTATTTACAAGTTACACTTTTGGAATACTTTTAATATATGTTTAAAGGCCACACATTTATAATTTTACCGTTTTTAGATTTCTAAAAATTACCAAATTTGTGAAAATTCAACCACGAATTTTTCGCACTCACCAATTTGACAGCTCAATCGAATAACAACGAACTTAAATTTACAACGAATTGTAGTTAGTAGCAGCGAGTAAATATATAACATAGTTCAGTGTTGTTAACATCAGTTGCGCTTGATAAAAAAATTAGGCATTACACAGGAGTGATAGATTATGTGACCAATCGAAGGAACATTGTGAGAGTACCTTTGGCGCCTACGTCGTAGGGAACTTGACAACACCATTATGCCCCTCATTACACACGTATTCTGTCACTCTTCCAATAAGTCGTTGTTCAGAAGGTAACGAATTAATAAAATGTCTCTGTTCAGAGTGCAAAACTACTCACCTATCAAGAGATAAGATGAATGTTTTCCTAGTATAAATAAGTATGAACCAACTTTAAGAATTTTTGTATTATCTTTAAGAGAATCACATTCGTAATTATTATTTGCTGTTTAAAAAATCAACTATGTTAACAATTAACCATTCGTGTTTTTATGTTATGTAGGGTTGTATTTAGGTTGCAACCGAGATTATTAAGTCAAGGTAAGGAAAACTAATCAATGATCAATTTCATTTTCATTATTTTAGGTAGAGTTTCCTGCAAAAATGGCAATACAAACGGTTTACAATGTGCCAACACTGATTCGTTATGATAGCACTGTCAAAAGTAGCGAGTTAATAATCAGCTGTTTGTCAAAGCAGAGGCCGCCATTCCTATATTTATTTTTGTTAAGGAATATTTGTATTAAATATCGGATTAGATAATATATAAAATGTTGCTTAAAAAATTGCTCATACAAGGTCAACAGCAAGTGCGTTACATTTCATCCGCGACGGCAGCTGTAACACGTTTACATCGTTCGGTATATTGCCGCAGGTACCCTACAGTAGTGGTGCAGCCTGATGGCTCTACAATCAACATTCGTTATCATGAGCCAAGAAAAATCATTAAGGTTCGACTAAGAACAATTCTTTAAACTATAAACAGTGATTTATTCTATTATATTCCACTGAAATAAAGTTATTCTATTTATCGCGCAGCTACCACTGGATCTCAGCACATTGAGCGAGGCAGAACGCAAAGCTCGGTTGGAAGCTCGTAAACCACGCAAGAAGGTCAAGATTCTTGAAGAAGTAGATGACACATTCAATGCAAAAAAATACTTGAAATATATGAAGAAAAAGTAGAGGTCCAAATGTATTTTCATAAAATGCCTTAATAAATTTGTTTTTGTTTTAACATTAGAGGAAGTGCTATATCTGTATTTCGAATTAAAGTGACACAATTGCTTTTGACGTTGGAAAAATTGGGTGAAATTGAAAGAAAAATAAGTAGGTAGAAGAAGAGACGTAGATGGCGTAGTTGGGGTTTTTATCCATTGTTGTGAATGTTCTAAGTTCTTTCTATTCAATGATCAATTAGAGATTTTTAAAGTGTTCTCTAACAGAAACGGTACTTCCGAAAGATCCGGATTAGTTTTTTGAGTGTTAACAGCACTGATATTAAACTTCAGCTTTAATAATACAAAGAAGAACAAGCATAAATAGTTCCTCTACAAGAATTGTTGTCGAAAAAGCTTTCGGGATACTTACAGCGAGAGGGGAATAAGTGGTATAATTCCGCACACGTTGGAAAAAAGATTGTAATCCTACATCTACTATAAACTACGTTAAAAAAGCTTTGTTAGAACTGAAAGGTGGAGTCGGGGAATTCGACTGTTATAAGACATCGGCCTTACCGAATTTCTCGGCATCACTTTCTCCTCAATAACGGTTATTTCGTAGTTTGACAGTTCAGTCTTCATATTATCGGGCCATTTACAGTAATCTAACGTTGAGGCTCATGAAGTTGAAGTTCACATGCGAAATGGGACAACGTCAAAACAGAAATTGGACAAATCTTAAGACACAATTAATAGAAGGTGCAGATGTGTTGTAAGTTGTAGTGGAGATGTGTATCCCCGTCTTAAAATTGGAAACCGTACCCTCCGGAAGCTTTTAGCTTTGAGTAATATACTGTTAAATTTGTGAAGTTTTGCGAACAGTTAGTGTTGCCAGATACCTGTAAAGAACGAATTTGGTAAGAAGGTTTCTTTGAATTTCGTAAACGCGTTGAGTACTATATATTTTTGCTTCGAACTTCTTTCGGCATAAGCGACCTTCGTAGAATGCGTAGACTCTTTTAAGGATTTGCACTTTTTGCGAATGCTGACCCTTAATGTTTTTTGACAATCTGTTGCAGTGCGGCGCGAATGTCTTTTTGCAGCATTCATGGTTACGCCACAGGAAGAAAAACGCATCATAAATTGGTTCAGATATCTATCAGCATCACATCGTTGTTGATGCGTTGGCATGCAAACTTTTATCTATTGTTTCAGCCAAGCTATATCAACAAAGTAGTAATCAATTAATTTTCTTTTGATAATCCCTAAATTGTCAAATTTTTTGAAATGAAACTTCTCAGGCCTCGATGGACGAGCAAGAATGGAGAGTAAAATTTCAAGGCCATACAACGTTTTGGGCATGTTCGTTCCGCGAGAGAGAAAACAGATATAACGTAGAGGAAAAGGAGAGAGAGAGATGTACCTTATGTATATCTTAGACACACTTTAGGCTTTTTTTCCTGAGTTTTTCCTTGTGGTTGCTAATTTCCAGTAAGAAATAGCACTGCCTACTTTTTGGCGTTTGTTTGTGTCCGGCGTTTACCTACACCCGTCGACCCTTCTGCCAACTCTTTTAATTAACTGAGTTTCAAGAATATGTAACCGTATTAGTTAACAGAATATATTTGTCATAATAAATTCGTGCAATTTTATACAATTTTTCACCATTTATTCGTTTGAATGACAAAATTTGCCGTTTATTCTCCATAAATTTCAAGCTGAATGTAAGCAAAACGATTGCTTTAACCAGAGCACGTTAAATAGAAATGATATATTAACGTTCTCTGGCTTTAACATCCAAACCATCAAAATGAATAAACGAATCAGCTTATCTTGCAACACCGCCTTGCATGAATTCGCCTTGCTTTTCATCATCCCAATAATTTCTTGAATTACTTTTCTGATAGGGAAAGGGCATCACTGTCAATAGCCGCTTGCGTTGCCAACCTCATCAATGCGAATTCCAACGACGTTTTCATGTCGCTGCTTCTTGGAATCTTGTCAGTCCGTTTTTTTCGTCCGTACGCAAAGTTACATTGGCGAGCTGCGTGAGCGATACGGTTTCAATCGTTCGGTAAAATGTACAGACAAGTTTGTTGAGTATTTGCCAAAAATAACAACACATCAAATATAAACAACTATTGTAAATTGAGTGATAATCATAAGTATCCAAAGTGAATTGTATAAAGTGCAACATATGTGAATATACAAGCAATGTACATACTTTTCATACAATAAAATTACAGCGAGCAAAAAAGATTCCACAAAAAATGCAAGAAACCACTACAAGCAAAGTTAAAGTGCTGTGAAGAAAACCCATAAAGAAAATTACGATTAAAAATTGAGGAAAAGAAAATTTTCAAAACGACTACTGCAAATTGGAGTGCATTGGATTTTGTGACAAAAAGTAATTTTTTTTATTTATACATATATCAATAACGCAACTGCAGCCGTGCAAAAATATTTACAAAATTGTATGTTGCACCATTCCGTGGCTTCGTTTCCCGTTCCATTTTTCTACTCTGCCGCCGATGCCGTTGTTTCTTGGCAAAAATGTGACGTCGACATTCGCGGTAGCAGCAGCGGCACCGTCTACAGCGCTGCAATTTTGTTGCTCTAGCAGTTTCTTTTGCCTGGTGCTTTCCTTCGCATTTTCTTATCGTTAATACGCTTTGGTTGTACAACAATTTTCATCGGCACGGTTTATATTGACTGCCGTAGTTGTTGGCTTCTAGCTGTTGCTTATTTAAAAGTTAGGAGTTGACAAGGAAAGCAGACAACTGGCTTTAATCTCGATGTGTTTGAATGATTGGAATTTCATAGGACCCAGGCTTCAGGCTAGTTGTGTGCATTCTGTGATGTGGGCGGGGAACTGCCAATAAAGAGTTTAATCAATTAATTTATCGGTTGATAAATATAATATTTAGTTTTAATATATCTACACATTTATATACATTCAACTTATTAGAATATTTTGGATTTGCACGCATTGATAACAAAATTGTATCGGTTAACTGCAACCGACCACAATTGGCAACGCGTCAGCCTTTTGGTCGAGCCTGGATGGCTTGGCCACTGAAGCAGATGCATTTTTTCGTATTTGCTTTGGTGCATGGTTTTTTTTCCTGCTATTCGCTCATCCCCTACCTTTTGATATCGCTTCTGTATAGTAAATTTGTAAATTATATATCAACGGCATGCATGACAAGTGCGTTGAATGTGTTGTTGTGTTGGTGCGCAAACTTTGCTATATACTTTTTGCGACGCTTTATCTGCTACGCTGCTGCAAATTGAATTATATTTGCTTATTAAAGTTTTGTATTGTGTATTTTACAAGCCGCATTTTATAAACACTGTCAGCCCACCTGGCAGTTGCAGAAATGTAATTCATGGCAAGGGGCACCTCTGCATTTCTATAACTTTGCAACTGTCGTTCCGCTACTGGCAGCTCATGTTGTAGTGCCTGCTTCCGTGTATTATGCATGGCTCTATTTTGTTTTGGTTCGCTTTTTGCATTTTCTTCTTGTTTGGTAAAAATACATAATTTTGCAAACATAAAAATCGGGGCAATAAACGAAATTGCAGTTTTTCAGCATTATTTTTTTTCTTGCTAATTTAGGTTTATATGTGCAAATATTTGAAGTACAATGTTTTTAAAATAAATATTCTATATATTTTTAGTTGGTTTAATGGAAATGCTAGTTTCGTATAATTTGAGTTGTCAATCGAATATTTTCGTAATTCACAAAACTTTGCAAAAGTTATGTTACATTAAAAATAATTTTCATAATAAAAATAATTATTTACCAAAGTAAGTAATAAAATAATTTATTAAAAATAATTAACATAAAAAATATAATTTTTAAAATATTTGTCGAGCCTTCTTTAACTGTAATAATTTTAATTATTAAAAATTTAAGGTGTACCTTTTACACTATGCCAAATATCTTCAGAAAGCTTCCCTTTAAATCAAATAAAGTTTCAGGTTTTTTCTTTGTGTCAAAGGTTTTTATTATTTATATATTTTGTTTTTATCGCAAAACAAAAAATTAACTCAGATTGATAAAATTTCTCTAAAAACCGTGTCAATATACCTGTATTGCATATCAAAAACTAAACATTGTTATTGTTGTAATTGCTGTAATAGCATAAAACTTCTCCATACTTTGCGTTACGTTGCAATTTTCTCTAGAAAGGCATTCTCATTAGCTGTAAAAAGTGCTCTCCAACTGCTGTCAACACTTAATAGCAAAATCCTTGACAGAAAATTCTTTAGAAAGACATTCTCATTTGTTCATAAGAAGCTGTACCACATACATATAATAGGAAAATTAGTCCTTATGCCTGTACGTGTGACATACCATCGGATCCAATATTATCAAACTCTGATCATTTGTTCTTGCTGCATTTCCAAAATGCACGTTTTTGATATGTTTTTGTTGTCAAAAGTAGATTTTTGTCAAGAAACGAGGGAAGACTTCAGTGAATTGCTCACGTAAAAATTTCGCTGTCGCCGTCTTCTCTTAACTCTTCTAATACCTTCGAACTATTTTGCAAAGTCATGGTTTCCGGTCTGTGATCTGGGATTTTTAAGGTCTGTGATCTTCCAAGAATATCCGACGATGGAATTGCCAACTATTATTTTTTGGTGTATTACTCATTGTGTTAAAAGATGACGTTAAATTTATCTAAGCGACCTTAAAGTATATTATAATTTACAAGTTAATTATGATTTACAAGTTTTGGCCAATAAATGTGGTGAAAATATAGTATTGTGAGGGGAACTTTAGCTGCCCCGTACGGGGGATTCGGCAGCCGAGTTCTGCACGATCATTTCACACACTCGTCCAATCAGTCGGTGTTCCGATAGCAACAAAGTAATATGAACGGAGACTGTTGATTTGTTTCGTATATCATTAACAAAATTGCACGATCATTTCACATGTATTCACACGCTCGTCCAAACACATTTTCACACATTTGCCCAATCGGTCGTTCAGACGGCAGTGAAGTGACACAGCTTGAGTGATATACGAAACTGCTTCGTGACTCCAGTTACATCAGCCTATCAGCTGATTCTGTGGTCTGTTATTGGTCTGTTACACGCCTTCTTGATTCTTTTCACCATGACATCTGATTATAAATCAATCCTCTGAAGAAAGGGGTTGATATCCGCTAACGAAGAACCCTTTATTATTGAGTTGACAAAATACGTAAACCTAATCTGCCTTCTATGAGCAGAAGGGCTCAGCAAAATTTTGGGAGCGAATATTTAACTAATAGCCAAAATGCTGCCAAACCTCATCATTGACACGAAAGGGGCCAAAGTAGGCTATTATTTGAAAAGGTAAGTTTGTGTGATCCGAATTCGATTAGATATTCTTCCCTGCTATGAGTCGGATTTAGCAGAAATAGTACGAGCAAAGTAGCGTTTCGTCCACCAAAGATGAGCACCTCCGTCTATAGCAACTTGTTCGAAACTATAATCGTAGAAAAGGCAGAAGAGTTGTATTGCTTTGATTTCATTTTCCAACCGGATAGTTAAGTATTCCTTATTGCTCTAGTTAAATAAATATAAATTCCATTAATAGCCTTTGAGGTATTCCATCAAGAATACAAAACTTTATGTTTATTAAATGGGCGACAACTTAACTCACCCAAAGACATGAAATTTGCGAGGGTGGTATGGAGAGTGGGCAGATACTAATGCTTATGAGTTAAGTGCTGTTTTTTTTTAAACTGTATAGGAATTGTCATATAAAAAGTTTTTTTTTGTTTTTTGAATTAATTTTTTTAAGTAAATTTTTTTTTTTTTGAGTTATCAAGTTATGGTTTTTTGAACAAATGTATAGGAATTGTCAGATAAAATTATTTTTTTGTTTTATTGTATATTCAAGGTTTTAAGGATATTTTTTTTAAGGGATATGCTTTAAATTTTTTTAAGGTTATTTTATTAAATTAAAATTAAAATTAAAATTTTTTAATTAAGTTGTTTTTAATAAATTTTTTTTTTATTAATATTTTTTTAATCAAATTTTTTAAGGGATGTACTTTAAATTTTTTTTAAGTAAATTTTTTTTTGATTAATGTAAATTGCCATCCGTCTTTAAGGCTGTTAATGCCTACTCATTTCTGCTCTTACATTTCACCTTGCCTTAAATAAAATAAAAATATCTGTGTTTATTTATCATCTTTCATGGCAATTAAGAATCGTTCGCAAGCCGAAGCAAAGTAAATAAGCTACCAGAAAATCAATTATTAATTTCACTTTTTTTATGCTCTGCTACATATTCCCTAGTTCTTTGTTTCCCAGCTGGCCATTAAAGCTGTCCCATCGCATCATCGCTTCACTTTTTCTCATATTTACTAGTTCGCGTGCATTTTATGCACTTGCGAATATTCACTTGTTTTTGAAAGAAAGGAATTCTTAAAGTTAATTTTGCAAAATTGTGTAAACGAGGGAGGGAGCGAAAGGTTGCTCGGAAAGCAGTTGTTGACAACGCCGGCTTTGATGTGTTTTCTGTACGAAAGTCTCGCGTTTTGTTTTTTGTTCATTATTCCCCAAATGTTTTTGCTTTCGCTACACTTTTTATGCATTTCATTCTGTTTTATTTTCGGCAACTTGTTTATTTTCGAACACATTCTGTTTTGATTGCCACCCATCGTTTGCCGACACTGTTTTTATAATTTCTTTGAAAGAGAATTTTTATTTAAAAATCAAAACAGAAAAGTAGCTATAATTTTTGCACTTTGTGTTGTATTTTTTCGCTATTTTTATAAATTTCTCTTCTTCTTTCTGCCACAATATTGGGAATTTCATGAAGTTCAATAATATTTATGTAGCCGTCTGGCGATACTGAAATACTTTCGCTACTTTTTCTAAATACATTGCACTTATATACAACCATACATACACCGATACTTGTATGTCTGTAGGCATTCAACCTTTTGTGCGTTCGTAATTTTCTAACAAAAAAGTGTAAAACGCAAAAAAGATCGCTACAAAAACATTAAATCATACAAAAAAAAAGAAAAAAAAATAAAAATTAAAATCATCTAGCAATAATTTTAGTTGGCGCTAACGCTAACATTAATGCCGACCAGGCGCGTCGAGAAAATGTGGGGCAACTTGGAATTTTCGTTGCATCCGAATTTGCTACGCTCATAAATCGCCAACAATGTATGCTTGCTGGCTTGTTGGCTGGCTGGCGGGCGAGTGTGTGCGTGTGCTTAAGAGTTAAGAGGCACTCGCATCGTTTAGCAATCATTTTCATTATGAAAAAAAATCTTGTAGCAGCAAAAACATACAGGGTGCGTTTTGTGATACAAGCCAAGGCTTGTTTTTCCAAGTAACTCCTAAGTGAATAAAAATTGTTTGATTTACATTTTACTGTTGATTGTATGGTAAGGGTCAATTGGCCGCCTCTTGTCGTGATGCAAAGCTGAGCGTTTTCATGGGGTTAGGCAACAGTGACGTGTAAAAAATTATGATATTAGGGAATTTTTTCCAACAGGACTATGAATTTTTTGAAAAAAGGCCCCGTGATGTATGTTGCATGCCGCTTATTTTATTTTATTTTTTATATTATTTATTTATTTTTATTTTATTTTTTGTATTTATTTTGATTTTTGTTTTTTTCTTTTTATTTTAATTTTTTATTTTTGGTTTTTATCTTAATTGTTTTAATTATAATTTTTTTTCTGTTAATTAATTTTCAATATTATTTTAAATGTTTTGTTTATTTTTATTATATATTTATTATATATGTATGTTTTTTCGCTTGTTATATTTTTATTTTTTATTTATTATATTACATTTTTTATTAATCTATTATTTTTTATTATTCGTTTATATTTATTTTTTTATTATTATTTTGTTTTTACATTTTTTTTATATCTTTTATTGTTTTTATTTGTATATTTTGTTTATTATTTATTAGTATTTTCTTGTTTTTTTTTCGTTTTTTATTATTTATATAATCATAATCACATATCGTCACATG
Source organism: Anastrepha obliqua (assembly GCF_027943255.1). Classification (NCBI taxonomy): domain Eukaryota; kingdom Metazoa; phylum Arthropoda; class Insecta; order Diptera; family Tephritidae; genus Anastrepha; species Anastrepha obliqua. The sequence continues at coordinate 176,919,568 of NC_072892.1, forward strand.
AAATCAAAAAAGCCCTAAGTTACATTTTAAAAATTTTACGGGATAAGCAAAAAACCTTTTAAAATGAAAATGTTTTATTCACCGTCACCGTCACCGGCTTTTCGAATTTTGTTTATACCAACGTCATTATTGGTTGTTGGATTATAAAATTTTAAAGGAACATGTAACTTAAGCCCTGACCGATAGGGGCTTCCAAAAAATTAAAGTTGCGGTGAACCAACTGTTCACCGATAACATAAAAAACGCGATTTTAATTGTTCACATATAATTTTTATTCCGCACTAGTTGCGGTTCTGATTCTAACTAAACTTTACAAATTATAATTCTTACCAACTAGCTTCTTAACCTAAGCTAATTCGCCAACGTTGCAGTTCCCACCACTTGCTGGTATTTCGCAATCGTTGGGTTGCGCGTGTTGGCCAATATGCTGGCCTTGCAATTCCCAAGCATTGGATATTGCAATTGATCGCTTGCGCGTGTGTCGCGTCAGCGAAAGTTCTTGTGTGAACTTTAATTGGAGCAATGAACTCACGTGTAGTGCAATGTGATCACAGGGTGCGACGTTGGGAAGTGTAGTGGTGTATGGCAACATAACTCCTCCCCCTTTAAAGATCTGCGTCTCGCAGATCAAAAGACGAAAATTGCGAGGGGGTAAAATGTTGTAGAGAGTAACTACAGTTTCCTGGTGACATGTTGATACTGACTGGTGTGACTGGCAGGCTATTGTCCAGGCGATGAATTTCAGGAGCAGACTTTCCTCTAATGATTTTGCTGTTGTTAGTGTTATCTGACCAATGAGTCGGGATTTCAACTGGCGGAAGGTCTAGCTTTCTATTGTAGCATCTCCACAGCATGGCGGCAATAAGAACAATTGCACATATCGAGAGGATTTCTGAAGCGAGAGAGAAATTTACCTTTTCATTAACGTACCCAAGATACCTTATGTTTTCCATTGTCAGGTCGTGGACGTATTCTAGGTTGACCTTCATTGTATGGCTCTTCACCTTTGATAGTACTGCTGGAAGGGCCTGTGCGGTAATAGTTTCATAACTAGAAAATACTTGGTCACCAATGGTGACTGTTTCGTTATTTAATTGGATTACGTAGGTGCCATTTACCGTAATAGAGGCATTGCTATTTTTGATTACTCCTTGGAAGTTTGATATAAACACGGTGTTCTCGTTTATCAGCTCTATTTGTGACCCATTCTGTCTGATGAATTCGCAGTTGGCTTCTCCACCTTTTAGGAGTCGCGGTAGGCAACTGCTTTCTTCCAGTTTAATCAAGGATTCTGATTTACATACCGTGGACGAGCTGATTACCAGGCAATTCTTTGTTAGACCGTACGTCTCTTTCTGGTTGACAAGCATCCTGTCAAAAGGGAGATTTAGTTGCTTACCTCCATAGATTCCAGCGCGAGTAACCAGGAGATTATATTTTTTAGTTGTTACTTTTGGCATTGAAAGGACGTAGAGGAGAAGTGTCCCGTTAGTCAGTACCGACGGTTGGCCATATTCGATTGCTTCTATTATATTCTGATATGGGAGCGTTTCTATTTCTGATAGAATTTGGTTAATTTCGTCCATATCCAGTAGGTTGGTGTTGACAATTCCATTCTTTGCCAACTGACATCCCCGCACCATTTCGTTTACATCCTCGCGAAGAAGAAAAATGTTGTGAAGTGCGTTTTGGCTGAATTCCATGATTTCTGTTTCCTTTATCACGTTCTTCGTGCGGTCCACGACCTCGTCGATTTTTTCTAATACTTCCTGTGTAGCCGTGAATAGTTTATTATTAACCCTGTACTGATGGTTGCTATTCTGAATTATCTGATTTTGACTGTGCAGGATATTGTTCCAATCCGTTGCGTCAGGTGATCCTGCTATCCATTTCCACGCTGAGCCTAGCCAGTCAATAGATCGAGTATTTCTTGCTCTACCTGTGTTGCCCATTAGTTCATGAAGTCGTTCTAGCGTTTGATTGATGTAGTGCTGTGTTAATATCTGGTCCTCAATTCGGTTTGTTAAGTTTTCCATTTGCCTCAAGGTTGTAGCATATTGTTGCAGATTGATGACGTGTACCAGTTTGAATGACCCGCCAATGATCCACCCGTTTCCATTTTGGATTGTTGCGATCGGAGCCTTGTAATTGAAAATGTTCAGACCGCTGATGGCATTTGCCAGCAGTGGGAATCTGCAACGCAAAATGTTAATTCTAATTTAATGTAGTTAGTAAGTTAGTAGTTGTTAGGTTCTAAGAAGGTATTTCGTAAAAAGCGAAAAATGTTCTTGATAGTAGGAAGATATTATTAGTAAGCGGAATTCTCAGGATTAGATTGAATATCATTAACTAGTGTTACTATCCTGGTTTAGGATTTTAGCTTTTCCTGCGATATTATTTTGTTAGTGTGTTAGTGGTTTAAAGTTTACAAGTTATATTCTTTTTGTATATTTTTTTCTTTTGGATAAAACGATTTTTTTTTTTTATTATGATTAGTAGGGAAGGTTAAAAAGAAAAATTTGTTTAAATTTACTTTATATTGTTATTACAAAAATATTCATAAATAGAAATAAAAAGGAACAAAAAATTAGGAAAAAAATAAATAAAAAAATAAAATTTTATTTCTTTTTTTTTTTCTTTCTTCTCCAACGGATTAGGCGAGGGAGGCATTTAAAATTTTTTTTTTTTTTCTTCTTCTCCAACGGATTAGGCGAGGGAGGTATTTTAAATTTTGTTTTTTTTTTCTTTCTTCTCCAACGGATTAGGCGAGGGAGGCATTTTAAATTTTGTTTTTTTTTCTCTCTTCTCCAACAGATTAGGCGAGGGAGGCATTTTAAATTTGGTTTTTTTTTCTTTCTTCTCCAACGGATTAGGCGAGGGAGGCATTTTAAATTTTGTTTTTTTTTCTTTCTTCTCCAACGGATTAGGCGAGGGAGGCATTTTAAATTTTGTTTTTTTTTTTTTTCTTTCTTCTCCAACGGATTAGGCGAGGGAGGCATTTTAAATTTTGTTTAGGACAGAGGGCCATACTGTTCTCGAACCAGCTACGGAGAGATCGCCAGAATCCCGTTTGGAAGTAGTGTAGCCATTTGTCAAATTCGATGGCACTACGAGCCTACTAGGGCACGATTTATCCCACTAACAAGCCCGCTCTTGTAGTAATGACCATTTCCTTTTGTTTTGGGCTAGAGGTGTTATCATTTCTCGAACCAGCTATGGAGAATCGCGTTATCCGGTTAAGGCACGATTTGTCCCACTTACAAGCCCGCTCTTGTTAGATTAACTACCCCTTAGTACCAAGTTTTATTTCTTATTTTAGTTTATTTCAGTATTATTCTTTATTATTTTCTATTTTAATGTTTTTTTTTTTTTGTTTTTTTTTATTTTTTTTTTGTTTAAGTGCTAGGATATGTATTCCTGCGTTTCACATTTTTTATGTGAGTTTTATGTATTTTCTTGCCACTTAGCGTGGTGACTGATACTTTATTGTCTTTTGAAACAATTTCTTTTTTATACACGGGTTTTTGCTTTCCCTTAATCTGCTTGTCCTTCACGTATATGACATCGTTTTCGTCATAACGCTCCGGAAGAGATCTTTTCTTGTTGTGACGTTTGATCTGGTCTAGCTGCTTTTTTGTCAGCAAGGCTTTCAAATATTTATTGGTTTTTCTACTTTTTTCTAACAGCTCCTGATAGTTAGAGGATCTTGCTCGATTAAAAAATATTTCACTTGGTGTTTGGTTTATAACCGAGTGAATTGAATTATTGTATCGATCCACTGCTATGTTAACTAATTCTTTTGTCCTTAACTTTGGGTTGTCTATCTTCAGGCATCTAATTATTTCAATTAAGGTAGAGTGGAGTCTTTCTACTTGACCATTCACTTCGCTTCTTTGGGATGGTGTGCGATACAATTTTATTCCTAAAGAGTCTAACAGGTTCTGGATAATTGGACTAATTAAACCGCGTTCGTTGTCGGTCACGAGAATATCAGGTGTTGTGAAATAGTGTAGGAGTTTTATTATTTTGTCCTTAAGGTGCAAAGTGGACTTGTTACGTAAATGGAAAAGTTTCGCAAATTTTGAGAATTTGTCGATAACACTGAGGAATTTCTCCCCTTGAATTTCGAAAATGTCCAAATGGACTATCTCACAAGGACGTGATGGGATTGGTGTTTTTTGCAGCTCTGGTGCATTCGGATGCCTATCGTATTTACTGACCTTACAAGTTTCACAGGACGAGACATATCCTTTGATTATACTGTTCATTCTGGGAAAGTAGTATTTCTCCAGGAGTTGTTTCTTATTCTCTGTGGCATTACGGTGAGCCCTTTTATGTTCTCCCCATATTATATCGCAAATCCTATCCGGATCCCTCAAATCTTCTACCATAGTCTGAGCTACTCGGATCTTATATTGCATAAAATTTTCTAAATATACCTTCTGGAGTAGTCCTAATTGAGCTTCTGGAATCTTAATACCATTGATTACGTTTGGTCTTAGTTTTTTCTTGAGGACGTCGATAAGCTCTGCTTCGCTAATTCCCTCTGACCCTAGGTAATGTCGCGAATAGCCGGGATTGGGTTCCTCGAATATTTTTTGAAAGGCTTCTCAAATTATTTTTAAAGGCTTCTTAAATATTTTTTGAAAGGCTTTTCAAATTATTTTGAAAGGCTTGACAAATATTTTTGCCAGGCTTATTGAATATTTTTGAAGGCTCGCCAAAGATTTTTCTGAGCCGAGCAGAAATGTCTCAAATTTTTAAATTGCATAATTTTCAGAGCGCGAAAAACTAAATTTTATCATAAAAAAAAAAAAAATTTCAAATGGCTTAACATTGAAATTACGCGCAAGAATTCCACAATTTTGCAAAACACGATTCAAAAATTTTGCACAGAAAATTTTGCAAAAAAAAATTAAAATGATTTGAAAAAAGATTTATAAATTTTCTAGCATTAATTAAGAAAAATAGCTATTTCCAAAAACAGCAACGCAAATACTTCAAATTTGATTTTGAATTAAATTTTATAGTACTTTTTTGTAATTTTTCAACAATTTGAAGTTAGAAAAAAAAGTACGCTACGCATAGTTTTTACGTGTTTGTAGTAGCTCTTCAGCAGAAGGCTTCAAATACTTCAAAAATGATTTGGATTTAAATTCAGCGTAAAGCTTTAATTACTACAAAAATGATTTTGAATTTAATTTTATAGTACTTTTTTGTAATTTTCCAACAATTTGAGGTTGGAAAAAAAATGTCGGTTAATTCAAAAACTATTTGCTGCTGTTGTAAAGACAAATAGTTCCGAAATTTCGAAAAATGGCAAACGAAAAATCTACTTAACACAATTATTTATGCTCAACAAAAATAAAGGTAAATTGATGGTCTGCAAAAAGTTGTTGTTGCTCAACGTTTCTCGAAAGTTAATTAAGAGAAAACGCCAACTAGCTGTACAATTTTTTTTTAAATTGATTCCTTGTTCTTATGCGTACAACTACCGGCGATCATTTCCTCTCTATTCGTTCCAGGTCCTGTGTAAGGCCTTGCAAGGTGTCACCTCTGTTCGTTGCTTCCACCCTATTGAGTCGCTCCTCAACTTCTTTACTTTAGCAAGAATGGCATTCAGAGCGCCATTCATCTCTGCGAGGGACCTGAAAATCTCGTCGGAGTTCATTTTCCTGAAAATAGAAATATTTATAGATAGAATAGATTTGTAAACTTACACAAACCAATATTTCATTGGCTTCCTGAAAAAACGGCGATACCAAATGTTTCCAAATTCAGAGTTCAGTCAATTTTTTTATTCTTTTTTTTTTTTATTTTTTGATTTTTGGTATGCAAAATAAATCAATGCGATTAACTTTTCCTTTTTTTTTTTTTTTTTTTTGAACTTGATGTCTTTTACACGAAATTTGCTGTTGAATTGGCAAATATGCACAAAAGCACGCACACACACAGCTAAGTATTGCACTTCACAAAGGATGTTTGACTGATTTTACAAGCACCAACTGGCATTCCAACAAAGCTTAATTTTTATCCAAAAACGAAAATTCTATTCAAATTTCTTGTTTCAATTCGTTTGTGGCAAACCACGTAAAATTTAGTTCAATTAGCACTTTATGTTACAGCAACTGCCTATGCCGATTTGTTGTTGACTTCGATTTTGACTCCGTTTTCGACTTTGCCATGGAAAATTTTGCTTGGACTTTACACTTTGACTGTGTTGCTTTAGCACATGTAGAACAATTTTGTTATTTATCGTTTATTTTTTTAAGTCACTTCACACCGACTGCTCGGGCGCCACTTAAGCCCTGACCGATAGGGGCTTCCAAAAAATTAAAGTTGCGGTGAACCAACTGTTCACCGATAACATAAAAAACGCGATTTTAATTGTTCACATATAATTTTTATTCCGCACTAGTTGCGGTTCTGATTCTAACTAAACTTTACAAATTATAATTCTTACCAACTAGCTTCTTAACCTAAGCTAATTCGCCAACGTTGCAGTTCCCACCACTTGCTGGTATTTCGCAATCGTTGGGTTGCGCGTGTTGGCCAATATGCTGGCCTTGCAATTCCCAAGCATTGGATATTGCAATTGATCGCTTGCGCGTGTGTCGCGTCAGCGAAAGTTCTTGTGTGAACTTTAATTGGAGCAATGAACTCACGTGTAGTGCAATGTGATCACAGGGTGCGACGTTGGGAAGTGTAGTGGTGTATGGCAACATAACTTGTATAATGATACGGTGCATGAAAATCAACTAAAAAGTCGATTTTGAATTTTTTGTAACTTAGGGCTTTTTTGAATTCATATGACGATATACTTTTACTTACATAATAAGAAATATATCCTCTGTTCCGTTGTTCTGCGCTAAATTCATTAAGGCATAAATAAGGACATTATTTTGCCTTTTAAGTTGTTGTTGTTCTATTATTAGGGGAGATCGGGGATGGTTGACTAACTTTTGACTTAAGCTCGTATATCTCTGATGTTTAATTTAATATAACAAAAACAACAATTGCTACCGATAAAAGAACTAAAATACTATAATATGACCTATATATTCACTATTATAATACTTATTTTGCTGATTCTATAAACCCCTGACGCTTGGTCAACCTACCCCATGTCCGGGGCAGGTTGACTATATGCATGGGGTAGGTTGACTTAGGCAGTAATTAGTATAAATTAAGAGGATTGGTATAAAATAAAACACAAAAATTTACTTTTTAATTAAAATGAACAAACTAAAATTCAAGATGATTTTTCAGGTCACAAAGAACTTTGATAAATCTAACAAACAATTTTTAATTCTCTCACTTTAAATCTTAAAAAAGAACTTAAAAATAACCATAAGTAAGATTAATTCTTGAAGTAAACCCTTGGAAAAACAAAAAAAGGAGGAACCATGTTGCCGAGCGCTGATATAGCTACTGCAATCGTTACTAAAGTGCCTTTTTTCAGCCGATGTCATTTTCCCCAAGTTTTTAAAATCTCGGCGAGCTATGACTCTATTAGACACGTGAACTGTTGTGAGTCCCGTCTCATCAACATTCCATATATGACCTGATTTCAAATTATCAAAAAAATTATTTACGTTTTTCTGGTTGAACGATGTAGCTCTAGGCAGGCTCGTAGCTTGAGGTGATCTTATTGATAATGAGGGATGACGTTTAAAAAATTACCAAGCCAAGATTCAGGCATAGTTTTATTATTCTTTTTTGCGTGTTCAAATGCAAACTTGCGTGTCTCATACGGTGTCAATCCATTATAAATATCAGCAGCCGTCTTCAAATAAGCTGCCAGTTTGTTTTCTTCGTCATAGCTAAATATCTGCCTATTTCTTATGTACCCGGCCGTGTCCAGGGTCAAATCAGTTCTCGTGAGGTTAGGATTACTTTCTAACTTATTTTTTAGTTTAGTTACATAACGCTGCAACGTTTTGTACGGGATTTGTTATTGTTTTGACGTGGCGTTTATGCTTTCATTATCGAATATAATTGCGAGGCAAGCTCTTTCTATGATATCTTTTGGAGAATTACCCCTTTCAGATTTTCTTTTGTGTTGTCTGTAAAAATACAACAGTAAATTAGAAGACAGAAGACTATAGAGCGATTCCATGAGAGATGATCATGAAAGTAGGAGCGACTGGGGTTGGTTGACTAATTAGTCAACCTGCCCCGAACTCAATTTGTCAACCAGCCCCTGACACCATTTTGCATTATAATTGCTCATAATATGCAAATTCTGGCACTAACATAGGAGCAATACTGCGTTATATATAGTAGAACTATTATGTTTTTATTTGGCATAAGAACAAAATTGTTTCTAACAGATACATAGGCACAATAACAAAAAAAGTACGAGCTAAAAAAATTACTTATCGAGAACAAAAACACAACATGTGATCTCACTCACGAACGCCTTGCGACTGCCGCGGCTCACTTTGCACAAGTTCGCGGGTCATGGGGAGGCATCGATATTCATGATTGGTTGATGAAAATCACGTGATTATGACGAGTTATTGTTACTTAGTCTACCTGCCCCTATAGCCAACCATCCCCGGTCTCCCCTATTATTATTTTTTGTATATATGTATATTTTTTATTCTTTTATATATTTTCTTTATTTTTTTATATATATATTTTTAACATTTACTTATTATATATAGTTTTTATTATTTTCTAAATAAAATAAAAACAAATTTTTCTACATTTTTAAATTTTCTTTTTATAGTTTTATATATTTTTATTGTTAAATTTTTTTATTTAATTTTTTTTTAACTAGTTTTGTTTGTTTTTTTAATTTGCGTGTGTTTAATTTTTTTTTTTTTGATTTTTTTTAAACTATTTTTTAGTTAAGACACATTTTTTTTTTCAATTTTTTTTATATATGTATTTTTTGTTTTTGTTTTTGAGATTCCTATAGTGACCCTACCCTGGCTCACTTCTTCTCATTCTTACGACAGATCTTTTTCAGAGTATATTCTGTTGTTTGTTGTCCATAATATCTAGAAAAAGCCTTGTTTAGTATACTTTCGATCGGAATTGGTACAGACCGCAACACTGAATCAGAAGAAAAGAATATTTAACATTGGCTGCTGCATAGGCTCACTCTGAACTCAACTTCAGTCAGACTCACCACCTCATCGAGTCGTCTTAAAATCTCTTAAATTCTGGTCTTAAAGTATATAGAGGCCCCTACTTGGTGGCCCATGAGAGCTAGCCAGGCATTCGGTAACACTGCCCAACAGCATCAATATTTCTGGTGTAATTTGAATGAACTCGTTGGTCAGTCTGTATATGCAATAAACTGTTAACTGGCTTTAAAAAGCCAAATAACTTTTTCTGCACGCTTACAGATTTCAATAAAATGTTTTGCTAAATAGTTTTGACAATTTGTTGCGCATTGGATGTTCCATAATAAATTACATCAAAATCTCATCCAAAAGTCAAACAACATCGTCGTAAATGGCGAAACGCACCCTTTACTTTCTAGGTCACTGCGTTTCTCCAAAACAAAAAACAAAAAAATCAGTATTAGATGATATTTACATTATTATTTTTTCATTGAGGTGGTTGTTTTGATTCCATATCGCATTTTTTTGAAGCAGGCAGCAGTCGTGATCTACTTTTTCACACGAACTTTTAATGGCTTAATTACTTGGCGCTTAAGTTGTTCAATTAGATTTTTTTCTGTTTATATTTTTGGTGTATGTTTTTTATATACCTATTTATTAGCCCGAAACAGTTCACGCGAATTTTGGTAACTTAATTTTAATTTATTTAAATTTTGGAAACTTTAACATACATTTTAAAAAATAGCGTCTGGCCTTCGGATAAAAAATCTAAGAAAATATTTGCAAAAATCCAAAGCAGATTAATAAAAAATATACTTAAGTACACATGTACTTATTTATGTATGTATGTATATGTGTGTCTATGTCTTATTTTTGTACGTATGTGTACAAGGAAAGTTAAGGAAGAATAAAGAAAAAACCATGTTTATACTTCGTTGTTTTCTGAATTTTCAGCTGCCCTTAACCCTAGATGACATTTCTTATTTTTATACGCTAATGATCAATTTAGTTGATTTGACGATGCCTACTTTTATTTTATAATATATTTATTTATATTTATTAGATATGCAGTGCCTTCGATGTAAAATAAATTGAATATTTTTATGCGTCTAATATTTAATTAAATTAAATTATTTTTATTTTTTTGTACTTAATTGTATATACCTAATTGTTGGTTCCGTAGGAATTTTTCACCAGTCCAGTACAAGTTCGGCCTTTATTGGCGAATATGTAAAAAAGAAAAATATATTTTATATATATTTTATATATTTTTTTATTATAAAAATATTTTAACAAATATTTTTTTATTGAAAAAGTTGGAAAAATATGTTGGGAGATATGTTGACTACTTTTTCGTAAAGATAAACCCATAGTGGTTGTAAAAATTGAAGATATTGTGGGAACAATTTTTGACCATGAATCGAATTTGATTATTATTGACTTGCAAAATCGGTAAGTTCTTCTCTAGGTTTTCTGTGTTGAATATGCGCATTTACACATCAAATACCAGAGTTCTTGGTATCCTAGAATTCAATTTTTTTAACAATGCCAATTTCGAACCTCAAAACCTTGTTATTTTTCGCTTTGTACTCAAGTAAGCTGGTCCCTGATCTTAATCCAAACGTTCCTTTTTTCTTCTCCTTGTTGCCCCAAATGATTTATTCCTGGCGCGCGTATAAATACGTACGTAGTACATGCATACATTCACAAACATTTACTTGCCCTTGCTCCATTCTTACTCTCAGTAAGCTCTATTTACACGCAAATACACGAATATGTACATATACACTAGTATGCCTACTTTCTATTATACATTCATGCTTGTTTGTATGCGGTTGTTGTCGCTGCACTCTTCGTATCGGTGATCTTACTTAGCTTTTCGTTTCGCTTTCCTACGCAGCTTCATTTACCTTCAAGTGCATGTTAGTTAATTTTAGCTCTAACAAGAAAACAACAAAAACTCCAAAAGCTTTAGCTTTTTCTACTCGCACTAATAGAAGGCAATAAAAAGTAAATATGTTTCGGTGGGTATTATCTATTCGTTGCTTTGCTTATCACATGTCTCGGCATGAATTTGCATTTGCTTATGGTGACAGTGCAATGTACCTTCATATGAGCTTACATATTCATGTACATATGTGCATACTTTTCATTATCACTGCATTGGTGTGCGTGTGTGAGTTGCAATTAAAATGAATATATTTTTTACATATATGCACATAAAGTCAACGGCGAATGAGGCGTCGCAGTGCTGCGCTACAAATAGATTGTGCCGATGAATCGACGGAAGTGGCACCAGCAGCAGCAGCAGCTAAAATAGTTTCTTATAGTTTTTATATTGCGCAGCGTTTTTATTTATTTAATGGTATTTTAATTTATTTTTTATTTCATTATTTATTTTACTACATTTTTTGTTTGTTATTATTTTTATTTCTATTTAATTGAATTTAATTTTTGGCTTGATTCTATTTTTGTTTTGTTGGATTTTACTTTTTATTTATTTTTTTAAATTTATTTTGTTCTATTTTTTTTATAAAATTCCTTTTTCATTCAACTTTCCTTTATTTCGTATATTTTTTTTTAAATATCTTAAATGCATTTTATTTTCGACAATTTCACTCCTTTTAATCTAATGTGATTTAGTTTTTAATTTAATTTCATATTATTTTACTTTACCTAATTTAATTTAATTTAATTTATTTTATTTATTTTATTAATTATTTTGTTATATGTTTTTGTTTTTACTTAATTGTTTTACGTTAAGGTTTCTATATAATTTACGGAAAATTTTATTATTTTTATTTCTAATTTGCTTTGTTATTTATTTTACTACTATTATTATTATTTATGTTTTTATTTTAATATTATTTTATTTTACTTAGTTTTTTATATTAACATTTTTTTCAATTCCAGAGAAAACAATTGCTTTTAATTTATTTTGTTTAAATTAACTTAATTTTGTTTTATTTTATTATTTGTACTTTAACATAATTTAGTTTAGTTTATTGTAGTTTTATTTTATTTGGTTTTATGTCGGTTTATCTTTTGTTTTTTTATTAATTAATTCATTTTTATTTGATTAAATTTTTTATATATTTTATTTTGTTAAATTTTGTATTTATTATTTTGTAACAATTTTTGTTTTGTTTCATTTAATTTTTTTAATATGGATAAGCCTTATTCATAGACCTATTACGTTAAAATTTTTATGTAATTTCACAGAAAATTTTAATTTTGCTTCGTTTATTTTTATTTCCTATTTGCTTTGTTTTTTATTTAAATTTTATTTTATTTTAAATTTTTATATTACAATTCCAGAGAAAACCACAGTTTTTAATTTATTTCATTTATTGTAAATTACATCTATTTTACTACTTGTATTTCAAATTTATTTTGTTTTATTTTATTTAACCTTTTCACACTGATGTGTGTTTTATATAATTTCATAGAAAATATTTGGTTGAAGTTTTGTTTGCTTTTGTCTGATTTTATTTTATTTGAATTGGTTTTCTTTTTAGTTTTTTATTTTATTTTTATATAATTTTGTTTTATTTAAAATTAATTAATTAATAAATTTAATTTTTATTTTCCGTAATTTTTTATTATTTCTTATTTATTATAATTTTTATTTTTTAGTATTTTAGGAGATTTCATTTTTTACTGTTAAAATTATTTATTGTTTTGCATTTAATTAATTTATTTTTTTTACATTTAATTAATTTTTTTTTATTATTCTGTTCTATATTTTTTTTGTTTTTCAATTTAATTTATTTATAATTAGTTTATGTTTTTATTATTTTATATAAATCAATTTATCACTAATTTTTTTATTTATGAATTAGTTTTTTATATTTGTTGTATTTGATTTTACAATTCTTCTATATATTTTATTATTTCTTTTGCTTTATTTATATATTCATTTATTATTTTCTTACTTCATTTCATATTTAATTTCTTTTCATTACTTTCTTTTATTTTTATTCTATTTCATTTGTGAACTATTTCTGACCGACCATCACCAACTGCAGCGCCAACTGCATTACGCCGGGCTGACTTTGGCAATCATCTTTCGCCATTTTCTTTCTGCTCTATTTCTGTCTTGTGTTTACTCTATTAGAAATTCCGTAAATTCCCGGGAGCAAATCAGCCTCTACAGTGTCGGCAAACATTCATTGCTATTTTGTCTGGCATTGCATCAAAAAGCTGGGCGCAAGTGCTTCTATGCCTTAAGATTTTTTTCTTCATTTTCTGTCTCTTTTTCTCTCAATCGCTCAGTGACCTCTAATTGAAATGATTTACTCGTCTGTTGAAATTTCAATTCTATTTCGCTGATTCGGATTTTAGTTGCCACTTGAAAGATGCTTCCTGTTGCTGAATCGCCGTCATCGACGTACTGCAACTGGTACATTTCCATTTCTCACAAACAATTTTGTTGCGTTGATTGCTTTCAAAAATTTTTTCTCCAACTTTTCATAAAAAATTCTTTTATTATTTTAATTTATCCTGCTTCCATTTACTTTTATTTAAATTTTTTTTTGTCTTTCTGGTTGTGGGGCAAAATTTCATAATCAAGATTTATGAGCTTTAAATGGTTGGATGTGGATGTGCGCGTCACATTCACTTTCGTAGGCAGCAGTCGTAGGTGCGCGCATAATTTAGTCACCATCTTTTTGGTTTTGTTTTATTTTATTAAATGCTTTATTTCATTTTTCCTACGTACAAAAATATACGTGCGTATGTGCAGATGTGCGCGGCAGAAACTGAAGAGATAAATTAAAATAAATACTTTTTTTTTGTTGCCAGTGTTGTAATTTGCGGCTTACCAACGCCAACTCGCCGTTCATGTGTAAGCATTTGTTTGTGCGTCCGAGTGCATGAGTGAGTGTGTGTAACACATCTTACGCGGGGAGCAGCGCCAACAGCAGCAGCAGAAACTGCAATCGGCAATCAACAGTGGCAATCTGTGGTTTTTGCCACCAATGGTGTTGCTGCCGCTGCTACTTTTGCTGCTTCCGTGTTGCCAGTTTCGCTTTCTTTTGCCTGCTTGTTTTTCTTTTCGAAAATTTTCAATTTACAAATTGGTCAGCCACATGCGGGCAGCAAGCACCTGAACTTTATGGCACTGATTGCTACACAGACGTAGTGATTTACTAGTTTCACGGGTGCAAGCGGCCATCGGCAGCCCACAGTATTGTTTTTTAATGCTTTAATCACTTGAAAAAATAATAAATGTGGTTGAGATTTGTTTGATAAGTTATTCATACGAAGAGAGTAATCTGATAAGTTAGAAGAATCAAAGCAAAATCGTTTGTTTTTTGAAAATGTAAGTTGAATTTGCTGAATACTCATTGAGCTGTGTAAATAAATGAAAAGTTTCTTGAATCTGATCTGCCAACCAGCAGCTGCTGTGAAAAAATAATTAGATTTTTATTCCACAATCGCTAAGGATTGTCACTGGAAAGAAATTGTGCGTGAATCTCAAAGAAAAAGGAATCGATTTTTTTCTCGGTAGATGGCTGTAGTGATCGATATCTCGCAAAGTATCGATAAAACAATTTTAAATTTATGCTCGTTGTCAAGGTGATACTTCACACTAAAAAATTTCGTTTGTTGGTTTTTCTTTATTCCATTCAGTTTGTGAGTTACAGGGTGTTAACAATTGGAGTCAACAAAGAAAATTCGGTACATTTGACAGTTTTTTTGTTTCTTTGATAAAGGCGAAATTGCAATCCAATGGAGTGAAATTGTGAATGGAGTTTATGGTGCCGATACTGTAACAGCGAATTAGGTGGAAATTCAAGAATGTCGATAAAATCACAGAAATAGTCGCAGTTGACCGGTTAGTAGTCGTAGCATCGCCCAAGAGCTGAAGACCGACTATAAAACAGTTTTAAACCTTTTGCACAAAAATTTTACTCAAAAATATTATTTACATTTCGTTAAATCGAAGTGAACATATTTAACTTGATAATTTAGACTTTAAATATTATATAATATAATTATTTTTATATATTTGAGATTTTTTTTTATTTCTTTGGGAAATTTTTAATATATTTTTAATTGTTTCATGTTTTTTTAATTGTTTTATTTTTCTTCGTTTTACTTTTTTATTGTTTTATTTTTTTTTATGGTTAGGTATATTTTTTTAATTGTTTTAATTTGTTTTAAATTATTTTAATTTTGTTTTAATTGTTTAATATTTTTTAATAGTTCTTATTTTGTTTAGTATTTGAAATTTGTATTAAAATTTTTTTAAATTGTTTTAATTTTTTTAATTGTTTAATATATTTTTAATTGTTATAAGTTTTTTAGTATTTGGAATTTGTATTTAAATATTTTTTAATAATGTTTTTAAGTTTTTTTGTAATTCTTAAAACTTTTTTCATTTAGAAAACATTATTATTTTTAATTATTTTAATTTGGTTTTATTGTTTTAATATTTTTTTATTGTTCTATCTTTTGTTTAGTTTTTTTGTAAATCGTATTTAATTTTGTTTTTTAACTTTTTGTGAAGTTGTTTTGTAATTTTTGTAATTACTTAATTTTTGTTTTTATATATTAGAAAAAAGTTTTTTTTTTTTAATTTTTTAATGTTTTTTTATTTTGTTTTAATTTTTTTAATTTTTTTAATTTGTTTTAATGTTTTTATTATATTAATTTTTTAAAATATTTTTTGTTGTTTTAAGTTTTTTGAATTTGTATTTCAATTTCTTTAACCTTTTTGGGTGTTTTTTTGTAATTATTTTAATTTTTGTTTTTATATAGAAAAAACGTTTTTTTTTTTCAATTTTTTTAATGTTTTTTTTGATTTTTTTAAATTTGTTTTAATGTTTTTATTGTTTTAAATGTTTTTTATTGTTTTAATTTTTTTAAATTTTTGTAAAGTTTTTTTTTTAATTTTGTTTTTATTTTTGTTTTAATTTTTAAATTTTTTTCTTAAAAAAAAAATAAATAATTGGCGCGTACACTTCTGTTAGGTGTTTGGCCGATCTCCTCCTCCTATTTGTGGTGTGCGTCTTAATGTTGTTCCACAAATGGAGGGACCTACAGTTTCAAGCCCACTCCGAACGGCAGATATTTTTATGAGGAGCTTTTTCATGGCAGAAATACACTCGGAGGTTTGCCATTGCCTGCCGAGGGGCGACCGCTATTAGAAAAATGTTTTTTTATTAATTTTGCCTTCACCGAGATTCGAACCAACGAACTCTCTGTGAATTCCGAATGGTAATCACGCACCAAACCATTCGGCTACGGCGGCCGCCGTAATGTAATAAAAAATTATATTTAATTATCCTTTACCATATGTTCATCCGTTCAAATTCCATCTTATTGAAGCCATCGATATTGCGTGTTTGATGGTTCTACTTTTAGAAAATTATGCTTTAGAAAAATGATGTTTTGAAAGTTACGATCAATCAAAATCTTAACAGTTTTATTATTTTTCAAAATATTCTCCATGATGATCATTCTACTTTTGTGTTCGTTTGAACCAGTTTTCGAAGCACTTTGTCTAGTCGTATTTTCAGTTCGTTATTTGAATTGTGTGGGATCCAATGCAAACACAGGTGATCATGCAAAATCTTATTGATGCTCGTCATACGGAGCGGATGGATGTCTTAACTTTATGGTGTCTTACGTGACGACCTTGCGCAATCATTTCGCGTTCAGAATCGATATTTTCTGGGCAAACAACTAATCTTGCACGTGAGAAAATTTATTGCACCAGTTTTTTACGCTGCTAAAGGATGGTGCTTCCTCGCGGTACAATGATTTTAGCTCATCGATGCATTCTTGTCTTGTTAATCCAGGCCGAAAGTTGTCAAAATTAATCGTACAAAAATGTTAACTGTTTAATTCGAATTTTTCGCCGATATGAACTTTTAAAGCCACTATAAACAACACTAATAAGGCTCACACTTCAAAAAGTTCTGAGTGCGTTTATGGTAAAATATGTCAAACTTTCAAATGGAAACATCAAATAGCAAATTAAAGGGAGCCTCAGTTTCGGGTACTAATTTTTATTTTTCGTTTGGAAAGTCGTTGCTGATTTTATTGAAAGCCTGACAAACATAGATATTCCATTTACTTCCTGATGTTCACTTAGTTTTACGTCAAATGCATATTTTATTAGGCATGAAAAAATCGCGAAACATCTAACGCATTCCACATTCACGTCCCATTTCTACGAAAAGTGCTCAACGTAATATAAAAAATCGCAAACTCATCTCGACTCTGCGGCTACTCGTGCACCGTAAGTAGTAGGTGTTGGAAAATTTATAGATGTGACAAGTGAAGATAAAAAGAAATAGGTTTACTGTTTGACTGCACTGCTGCCTCGCAATTGACCAATAAAATGTCATGCATACATATGAACACACACACATACATATTTGAGTAATTGAGTTTGTTTGCGGATGTACGCATTTAGGCAACAACTCAGCTACTCGTCGTCAATCCATTGTGCCCGTCAATACCCTGATCATGAGTTGCTGTCGAAAATTACAGCCGCCTTATTAGCTACGGATTAGCAACTGTGGAAAATTGGCGTGTCGGTAGTTATTAAAAAATAGCCAAATTTTGTATAAACGGTTGAGCAATTGATATCCGAAAACTGCAGGGCGCCACGAGATAACCCCCAAGTTGCGATGCTGAAATGTTAACAACATTGCAACACTATTAGAGGTTTTGTTGTGTAATATAATTGAGTCGAATATTTAAATCTTCTTTTTTTGTACGTTTTGGTTTCTCGCTAACTAAGTGAGCCAACTGGTCTGGTTGTTGGTGTTGACTGACTTCCTGTGCCGAAAATAGTATTAAACCGTTTGGACTTTCGTTTTTCAATGCTTGGTATGATTTTTGAATTTTTGTTTTTGTATTTATTTTATTTTTGTCTTGGTCACGGTTGCGTTTGCGTTTATAGTTTTTCAATTATTTGCGCCAGTCATCGATCATGCACCGTTCGCTTCATTTGTTCGCGCATTTGCTCAAGCAGCCACTCAGTCGGTCATTTTATGCTTTGAATCATTGATTTTGCTTAGATATCTGTTGGCAATGTAAAGTAGTTGGTGTTTGAAAAAATCATTTTATTGTTGTTTTTGCTGTATTTTTCTGTTTTTGTTTTTGTTTCTGTTATTCGTTTATTTATGTTTATGAATTCTATTTTTTTTTCTTATTTTATTTTATATTTTCTTCTTTGCGCCGCTCATTAAGATGGCTTAAATGATTTGTCGTTCATGCAGCACTCGGCAAATCACCGTTGTAAAATTGTGCCAACATTTGTCATTGTAGCCCCAGTTGACCCTAATTAACCAATCACCATTAGCCAGCCACTAACAACCAATAGCCATCAACAACTATCATCAGCATCAATGTTGCGCTTAAATTTTCTGCGTATCAGTTTCAGTTGCTCTGAACTAATTTCGAAATACGAAAACGAAATATTTATTTTTTTTTTCCTTGAATTGCGTAAAAATTGTTCAAGTGTTGCAATACGAAAGTAATATTTTTCTATTTTGCAGCTGCCATTTGGACGATTAAATATGATGAAATAAATTCTGTGTAAAAAAGATCTGAAATTTGTCATCTTTGAAATTTGTTTTCACGTGGGCGGCTGCAGTAGCCGGGCGTGTATGTGCGTGGCATACCGACAATAGGGTCTCATCTTCATCAAGAATTTCATATATCAAATAGGTTTTTTTTATAAAAGCAGTTGCCCCCCCATTATCAAAAAGTGTCTCAAAAAACAAAAAAAAAAAGAAAACTACTACCATTCGGAGAGATATAAAAGAAAGGAAGAAAAAGCTTGGAATGAACACTTTATAAAGAGTGGTCGCGTTAAAATAAGAAAACACATTTAAAAACTTAGATTCTTACAGTTTGCACTATTTTTCTTCAAATACAAACAGCTCTTAACAATTATATGTGGAAAATAAAATCATTTAAATATTCATCGTCAGCTCGTCTACAGGCTGTCATACGAGTATTAAAAATTTCAAGGACTCGATCACACATTATCGCATTGAGTTCAGCAATATCGATCCGAATCTTTTGTGTTCAGCTCTGGAATCGTTGTCGGCTTATTCACATAGACTTTATTTTTCAAAAAACCTAACAAAAAGTACTACTTTTGTTGTTGTTGTTATAGGAGCCTAAACATTTCCCATACATATGCGGGGAATGCTGCTGAAGCGACAGTCCTTGGCCGGATAGAAACCCGGGTCGTTCCGGTAACCTAGAACCGATGTTTTAGGTGGCCAGTTTATGACACCATTAATCCACCGGAAAACTTAGATCGCAATAATGCAATGTTTTCCACTGTTGTGTGACTTGCGGCTTCGTCCTGTTGAAAATAAAGATCGTCTATTTCTGCTCAGGGCACAAAAAATCTTCAATTAGTTGTCTATAGCGATGTTCATTGTCAGTAGCAGCTCTTTCCTTTTCATTTTTGTAGAAAAACGGGCAAATTATTCCACCAGCGCAAAAGCTACACCAAATAGTTCATTTCAGTGGGTGTAATGATTTTTAGGAGTCGTTCGGAGTCGGCTTAAAACTGTAGGTTTCTCCATTTGTGGATTAACATCAAGGCGAACACCAAAAATAGGAGGAGGAGCTTGGCCAATTACAAAAAAAAAGATTTTTCTGAAATTATTTGAGTTTTTTCTTCTTTCCCGTTGCGGCAATTTTGTTTGTTGACAAATCCATCCAGTGTGAAATGAGCTTCATCACTGAAGATGAATTTTGCGACATGTT
The DNA here is from genome assembly GCF_027943255.1 of Anastrepha obliqua. Taxonomy (NCBI): domain Eukaryota; kingdom Metazoa; phylum Arthropoda; class Insecta; order Diptera; family Tephritidae; genus Anastrepha; species Anastrepha obliqua. The sequence goes on from NC_072892.1 coordinate 176,939,394, forward strand.
GTTCTTAAAGATCCCCCATTTTCATTATAAGATTTAATTATTGGAATGCGTTGTGATACCGTGTAAGTATCCATGTTTAAAATTGTATATCTGTCTATTTGACAACTTAAGAAATGTCAAAGATGACATAGAAAAAAGATGCCGCCTAGGAACTATTCACTACTGACATCTAGGCGTCACTTTTGAAATACCCTTTATTATTATTCTAATATTATTTTAAGACCCTGAATTAAGATTTTTCGATAGCCATCAATGATGTGGTATGTCACCGGGGTAATTAAATTTTCTTATGGCCAGCAACTACTTAAGGAACATTTTTTTATTTTTATTTCAATAAATTCAGAAGGTAAGAAAAAATGCTTAGATGGCCAATTATCAGGTTAGCACAAAATTTTGGTTCTTGTTATTGTTGTTGTTGTAACACGCTTATTAAGTCCTGTCTCTATAGGTGCTCCACCAGTGTAATGACTGAATTGATTGATTTAAAAGTAATGAGCCTTATTTTTTTAAGCAGTTTTCTTAAACCTTTTGGCTTATACAACTAATATTCTTCAAAATAGGACCCTTGAGCATCAATACACCGCTGGTAGCGGTCCTTCCACTGCAGGAAACATTTTTTAAACTCATCCGCCGGAATCGCGTTCAATTCCACTGTCACAGTTTTTTGGATCGCCTCGATGGAGTCGAAACGCCTCCCCTTCAGCTTTCTTTTCAGGCGCGGGAACAGGGAACAAGAAGAAGTCCGGAGGGGACAGGTCTGGGCTGTAGGGAGGGTGGGAAGCACCGGAACCCCCATCTTGGCCAATGCAGAGGTGCAGAGGAAGGCGGTGTGCGCCGGCGCATTGTCGTGATGAAGGGTCCAATTGTAACCGAGGTCGGGCTGAACCCGGGCGACGCGGTTTTTCAGCCGAAGGAGCACTTCTTTGTAAAATGCCGCGTTTACAGTGCTTCCTGGAGGTACAAAATCCTTGTGGACGATGCCTCGAGAGTCGAAAAAGATGATCAGCCACTGCAAAATCATAACACACTTTTAAAACAGCTTTCACGCGCAGAGCGATGTTGACTGCACCGCTGTTGCCAGCGAACTGGGACCGGTTTCTAGTGGAAGGGGAAGGTCCAACGATCATTTTCCCCCACCAGTCGATTCGGTGGATCGCTTGGCAGACGCTCCGCGCGGGAAGGCTCATTACTTTTCAATCAAACCCTGTATTGTCATCGAGGTCATCTAGCGGTAGACCCTAGAAACTTGCTTTCTATATACGGTCCGGGCATAAATGAGGGGAGGTGTGTGAGATTAGTTGGTTGGAATGGGAATATGAAAGACGTACTAGTGCGAAAATCTTACGAATTTATCGGGCCGTTTGCAATATCCAGTACGCACCTGTGCGAGTGTTCATGTGTTTGACGAGATAATTTGAGCTGTGAGATTCAGCGCACTCGAGAGGGTTAGTTTACTGAGACGTTAGCCCTTGGTAGGGAAAACTCGAGTCATTCTGATACGTAACTTGAGCTCTTCGTTTGCGACGCGTGATGATTCAACGTATTGCAGCGACTCGAATTTTACACGAATAAAAGGCGGCCTAACTCTTTTTACGTGCTATAAACTCATGACTATAAATTCACGGCACAAAATCCATGAGGTTTTATTTAACGCAAGTAACTATTTTGTACGGATTTCCCGGGTAAAAAACCGCCTCATGGAGCATAAATTGTATTTTTTATTAAACTTTTGTCAACTGTAAGACATTTCGAAGGAAAAACCCCGTACACGATCTTCACTGCCAACAGGTTTTAAAGCCGTCTTTCTTTCTGTTTTTTGATTCTTTGCTTTCCATACTTGTAAGTCATAGCTCAGAACCTAAAATAAGTCGTTTCAGGTATATAGAACCTGAGAAAGTTATACCTATATTTTTATATCTGGTAAAAAACACCAGAGCTTGAGAACTTAAAATGATAATGCATACAAAACGGAAAGATTGTAAGGAATGCTTTTTTTTATTATAATAAAAAAATGTAGAAAATTTCATGACATTTTTTTTAATATGATAATCCTGCGTATGCCCGCTGTGGCTACGAGTTAAATGGTCCGTTTGATTAGCCAAATTTTTGACTAAATCTGGCCGTATGCCCTCAATGGTGGCTTGAATATTGCAATAAATTGACTGTAAAGCGCACTGTATGGCAAGTTGCGCCATCTTGTTGGAGCTAAACATCGTCGATGTTAAGCTGATTAATTTTTGGAAAAAAAAATTCGGTCAGCATGGCTTGATAGCACCCGCCATTCACCGTAACAGCAGCTCATTCCTCATTTCGAAAGAAGGAAGGGCCAATGATGCCGCCAGTGCTCTATGAACTTCATGAAAAAAATTAGTTATTGTGTTTCAAAGTAAATTTCCATAATTTGGAAGAGTCGTTCTGGTGTTAAACGATTCAAGATGACCTGCCAAACCATACTGAACAGAAATGTCAACACAGTTTGCCATTTTAGTTGTCAAACCATAGTTATCGATATTGATAGTTCTCAAGCAGCAAAAAAACATGTATTATATATTAGTTTGGGGGGAAAAAATCAATTATTTGTGCGTAAATTTTTTGCGTAAATAATTTAAAACTGTTTTATGGGCGATCTTTAGCTCTTGGGAGATGCTACGACCACATTTTCGCTTTTATCAAAAAAAAACTGTAAAATGTACCGAATTTTCTCTTTGCTGACTGCCACGGCTAACACCCTGTAACTCACAACTAAGTTGAACAAACAAGCAACAGCCTACGAACTCAGATTTTTTACTGTGAAATGTCACCTTGGCAAGGGGCATAAATTGTTTCACCGATACTTTCCGAGATATCGATCACTACAGTCGTCTACCGAAATAGTGATTTTTTTCCCCCCCAAACTAATATAAACGAGTATCTGCTTGAGATTCTCGTTTTAGCTGACAAGTTTTATGGGTTTCCCTTGGTGAATAACAACACTAAGCCGGAAAGACTCTATTAAATATTATCAGTTACCCCTTTCAGTGTTCCGACAGCTGGCGCTCAAATTTCGCATGCTAGCTGAGTGCTGTGGTACTATCTTATTTTATATACTTTTAAACTTCTTTTTATATACGAACTAGCTGTTACCCGCGGCTTCGCTCGCGTTGGAGCCCTTAAATAAATATCAAAGATCATTACATTTCAATAGGACTGAATCAATGTGACTTAGTATTTAAAATTACTACATACAATCAGTTTCAAAAACTTAAAATATGCTTTATTTAATTACAACAACAAATGTTAAAATATATTTCACTGTAACAAAAATAAATAATTTTAAATTCTTATAATTCAAAAAGATATAATGGAGAGTATTAATCTAGGATATTTTTGTAGACTATATTATAAGTTTTTTCGTCTTTTGCAAATATGTGTAAATTCCGGGCATTAGACACTCGCGAACATGCTACATATAGTTGAGCGTGAGAGAAGCATGGCTTTTCTAAATGCACTCCCGCTACCTGCAATGTCTGCCCTTGTGCTTTGTTTATGGTAACAGCAAAGCTAAGCTTGAGGGGAAACTGAACCCTTTTGAATTGGAATGGAAGGTCAGTGGGAATAATTGGAATTCGAGGTATGATAACACTTTTTCCCTTACCCATACCTGTTAAAATAGTAGCACCAAGTATATTTTGCCCCAATTTTGTTATCCGAAGTCTTGTTTCATTACATAGCAGAGGAGCACTTAGATTTCGCATAAGCATAACTGGTACATTCAATTTTAATTTAATTTTCTTGTGACGGTACACCCGACAGTTCAAGTGAGTTTAAAAATTCCATAGGATATGAAGTACTTTGTTCCGTATCCATAATTGTATCCATTGACAAATATTCCTCCATTTCCCTTTGCACCTCTTTAAAAATGTCAGTGTTGATCCTAGAAACTACTTCAATTAATTCAATAGAAACTATTTCATTTAATATTGCTCTTGCGCACAACCACTGATCACAACTCAAATTTTGTTGCAATTCCGGAAAAACATGAGCGGTGAGATCCACATCATTTTCTACTAAATTGCAAAATTCTCTTGATAGTGATATATAACCTTCTTTGTCAACGTCTAAACAACCATCACCAATTTTCAACAACATTTCTGCATAAAGTCTCGAGTCCACGTCATTATGAAGATGAACTCTCATATTCGTTTTCAGGCTGAGTTTTTCTACTTTCGACCATAAGCATGATGATTTAATACATGCTTGAATTTCATCTGCTGGTGTCCCTCTCTGAATGAAGGGTTTGTCGGAAATCACCAGCCAATAAAACTACCATTCCTCCCATTATATCTGAACTATCTCGCAAGTCCTGGATAGTCCAGTTTAAAGCTTCTATAGCCTTCTTGTGAGACATTGTACTTTCATCCCACACTAAAAGCTTATATTCTCGCAGCATCCTACCTCGCGAACTATTTTTACTGAAATTACAGATCTTCCTGTGCCAGATTTAATGGTAATTTTAAAACAGAATGTGCTGTACGGCCGCCGTTTAATAGCGTCGCGGCAATACCCGAAGAAGCTACAGCAACTGCTATTTGTTTGTCTTTTCTGACGGACATTAATAATAGGTTAAGCAAGAACGTCTTTCCGGTTCCTCCTGGTGCGTCGAGAAAGAAGAGTCCACCATTGCCGGAGTCTATTTTACGTAAAACTTGGTGGAAAACATGATTTTGCTCTGGAATTAATTGAGGGACTAATTCTGTTACTTGACGTTGCAGTGCTATAAAATCATAATCTAGCTCTCGAGCAATTTCATTATTAAAGTCATCTGTATTGTTTCGTCGAGGGCTTCGCATTCCAAAATCATTTAATTTTTTTCCAACCATTGTAAAAACCTTATTTTCGATTATAATTAGCGTTTTGTTGTAGATATCTTCATTGAAAGTCATATCTGTATGTACTCGCTGCAGTTGATGTAAAATATCTTCGGCCATGTATCTATTCTTTGTACTTATCCCAAAGAGTTTGAGGATTAGAAAGACCGCAAGAAGATAAAAGCGTAGCGTAAAGTTCCCTGATTTTATCTGGTGATCGACATTGTACCGCTTCCTCCATAGTTTCGTCCTAATGATTATCATTTTCTAACAATCGCCGAGATTCACATGCTTCTCTGTATGTTTGACATTCCTGACCATTGACAATTTTAAGTTCTGTAAAGCTAGTTGGACCTCTAACATGATGCAATAACATACGCAGACAAAAGCATTCGAAATTTGTAACATGTACAGTATGGACACGACCAAGGGCATCCGATGCTTTAACCCCAGGTTGATTTTCAACAGGTGTACCTTGAACACGACGATGCCACTCTTTTTTTGAGGTGTTCCATGTATAATAACGGGGAACCTCAGAGTACAATAATGTCCTTGCAAAAGTATCATTCTGACAAAGGTGAAAAAAGGCAGTCAGCGTGGTCTTAGGAGGAGATAAAATCCTATCTAGATAGATCAGATTTCCGTTTCCGACGCATTTTTAAAGAAGAACAGAGTAAGAATTAAAATCAGTGGTAAGATTTAAAATAATCAAGTGACATCTAACCACAAAAATGACACCAAACCTAAAAAATCAAAATTTTATATATTTTATATAAAAATATAAAAATAACAGAAGAATACCAAATATCAGATCATCAAGAAAAGGGTAAAATTCCAATTACTAAATTTGACCCAAACAAACAAATAAATAAACTGGGCAAGCTAAATAAAACTGTTTAATAAAAAAACAATAAATATACAATAGAAAAATTTCAAACAGCTGAAATTTTGAGATTTTTTGACAAACAATTTTTTTATCATTCAAAAAAAATAATTTTTTTTTTAATAAGAAGTATCCTATGTTACTTCTAACACCTCCAAAAATATGTGTACAAAGTTTCATAATAATCCGTTAAGTAGTTTTGCCGTGAAAGCGTAACAAACAAACTTACATTCACATTTATAATATTAGTAGGGATGTACATATACAGTAAATAAATTACTATGTAATCTTATTTTCGAGAAAAATTGTAAAAAAACCGCTCTCATGTTTATGTACTATTTTTTATACAATAATTATTTTTATTCCTACAATACCATATTCGCATGTGATATACAGTCGTTCAACGTTGTTCACAGCTTATTTTGTTGCCTTGTTCACCTGCTGATAATTTATTAATCTTATCATGAAATAATTTAGCAAACCAACTATGACATGTTATAATTTCCTTTTCCTTTTACTGCTACGACCATAAATATATGTACATATTTCCACATTCTTGAGTTCTTATTTATGTATACAGGGTGTTCCTATTTCTACTTATTACTTTAGTGTGCTAAACTACAACTCACTCATGATTTTTTTTGAAGCAGGTTTTTTAATGTGTTGTTTTTGTTGGAATAGCAAAAAAAAAGCACTTTTGGGGGTTTCTACTGAGGTGATAGTTCTCGGCCGGAACTTTTCTTTGTTTTATGTGCCACTGTGCTTGACTGAATGGGCCCTCTTCCATTAGTGGACAAGGAGCCATGATGAAACGAATTCAGAAGGCGTGGCCAAGATCAGACCGTTAACCAGCGCTCAGTGAATTTTAAGGAGTCAGTTGATTATTTATTTATAAGTAACCGGGGTCAGTACAGTGGTTTGTTTACGAAAAATCACAGCTTCCACTCATGTTACTTCGGTGCTGTTTGAACAACGACTGGTTGGACGAGTATGTCAATGCGTGTGAAATGATCGTGCAGAATTCGGCTGGCGAATCCCAAGTGACGTGGCAGCCGAAGTTGCCCTCCCAATTTTGTATTTCTGCATAGTTTTTGGTCAAACCTTGTAAATCTATCATCCTTCGACCAGGTATAATTTTGCTGCCGAGTACCCGTTGACGGGGCAGCCGAAGTTGCTCGCACAAGGTTGTTTATTACCACAGCAAATTGGCCAACCTTTTTTATTTTTTTATAAATTTAATTTTTTTATTTATTTAATTTTGGTATTTATTTATTTGTATTTATTCTTTTATTTATTTATTTTTTTATTTATTTTATTTATTTTATTTTATTTTTTATTTATTTTATTTTTTTATTTATTTTATTTTTCTATTTATTTTATTATTTTTATTTAATTTAAACATTTAAACAATTTTTATTTTCTGAATTCGTTTTGCGCTCTCGTGTTTCATCCGATTTCAACTTGAATACATAATTTTTTATATAATTTTTCTTAATCAAAATATAAAATAATTCCCTGATGTTTTTGTTTTTTTTTGATATTTACATTTGAAATAATTAATGGTCTTTGATCTGGAAACCTTACTGATTAAAATAAAAAACAAAAATTTTACTGGATATCCAAATCACTAAAAAGTAGGAAATACTTGTGCCGAACAAAATAATCCAATTTTTATATAATATAACAAAGGCTTTTGCGGTCGCTGATTATGATATGGAAATTTTCAAATATTCGCATTGGCAGATGACGGGCAATTTTTTTAAACGATAAAATTAGATTGAAGCTCATTACTCGGGTACTTTTTTGCAGATCAAATCGACTTCCTCGATTCAAACGAATGCCAAACACAAAGAAATGGGCCGATCCTGGCTGAGAATTCGTGTGTGTTTCTCCAGGCGATGCTACTAACTCAACATAACCTCGATATGCGCCAGTAATCCCATCTCTCTAACTTTGCACGGACTTTTCAAATGACGTTCGTATTTTTATTTAAATAATTTCTGATGGCTTTATTTTGTTTTAATAAAATTTACCACTCATGATTGCATTACGAATGTAATAAGGAAATATATGACAAAAGTGGATTTTTTTTATTTGGATGAAGTCTTTGCAGCTTTTGCATGTACAACTTTTATCTCCGGCTCTCAGGATTAAGTGGCTTTGGTGTTCTTTGTATTTTGTTTTTTTTACTTTGCTCGGAATCCATTCTCAAAACAAGAAACGAAATTTTGCTTATGATAAAAATGCGATTCTCTTGTCTTCTCTCAATAAATTCATGAAGAGTATTACAGTGGTTCTGTTTTTATGCGGTAGATACGTTCGGCAAGAAACAGCATAAAAAAAGCTACTAGTTCTATAGTAAAACTATAGATACGTTTCAAAAGTGCTAAAACCGCATAAATCTGAAATAATGTAATAAAATCGCATAAAAAAGGGCACTAGTCCCATATTATAACTATAGATACGTACCATAGACCACATGAATCTGAAATAATTAAATAAAATCGCATAAACAAATATTGTATTTTTGAAAATTATATCTTATTTAAGAAACGTCAGAATCGAAAAATAAATTGAAGTCAGAAATAAAATCAGACAATACCCACATGTTGCGCGTTCGTTTAGGATTTGGCGTAAAATCACTTTCGTCACTTGAGGAAATGTACACGTCTGATCTAGATAGTTATGCAGGCGGTTCCATACTTGTAGGGTTAGCATTTCTGATGTAATCTGTGATGAGTTTTTGCTTAGCTGGCTTAGAATCTTGTTTACATGTACAATTCCCGATAGGTCGACATGCATTTTGTAATTAAAAAAAAAAAACCGCACTATTTCAAAACCGCATAAAAACAGAACCTACTGTATTTAATTTCCCATTCGGTTTACGCTTAAGTTCTATGTATAGTAAAATAAACCTTGTGGAAGAAGTGTTGCTGTTAGTGCCTAGAAATTTTCAAATTTCATTCATTGGCTGCTGCGAGGTGACGGGTGTTAGAAATACTTAAATGCATCACCCAGTTTGGGGTTTGGTTCCCTCAGCATACTAAATGTAGCTCTGTGCTTCTATTTGTAAATCTTCCGACCCAGAAGCAGCCTTTTAAAGTTTGTAAAGATTTGCTGCACGTAACATTTATTAGTTAACTTTCCCTTTTGTTGCATAAAAGCCCAGAAAATCCTAATCAGGACTTTAAACGCCAATTCATAAAATCATAAATTTGATCAAAAAAAGTGTTGCACTCGATTTGTGAAACTTTCGAACCTTAGTGAAGTCAAGTAATCGCACATGTACATTTTTTAAGTCACTGTTCGCAAGTTTGTTACAAACTATACCACCTGCTGAACGCAATGCTCTCCATCTCTTTCACCCTCTCACTTATCCATTGCAATTGCTTTATTATATAATTGTACGCGAATAAATTTACTTTCTTATCACACACTCACATACCCACCGAAATACATACGAGTACTTAATACAAAAGTAGAGATAAATTTTACATAAACTCATCAACGCTTTTGGAACTTTGTGACTGTCATAAATATGAGAGCGATACATTTATAATTTCCCACCTGAACACCTTGCCGCGCTTCGGTTGGGCTTTGTTGATTATTGCACTTGTTATTGTTGGCTCGATATGGCTGATATGACTATAAAGTAGCTACATACTCGCAGGTATTTGTTTACTTATCTATCTACTTTTACTATGTTCGCACTCGTGAGCCAAGGCACTTGTCGTCGACTAACAGTGCCACTTTTCGCTTAACTATACTTTTTTTTTTTGCTGTGTTTTTTGTTGTTCAAATAATCGCTTTAATCAAAAAGTAAGTACATTTTGGTTTTCGTGTTATTTTTGCATTACCTTGTGACCGCAGCGCGGCTGTGGTACGCTTAATAGTAAGAAAAAAAAATATAACAATTCAAGTGATAAGAATAAATAAACGTCAGTCAAAAGCATGCAAAGGTGCGTGAGTTAAGTTTATACGCGAATTCACTTTTATTTACATTATTTATCGAAGAAATTTCGTTTGACCTTCAAATTAATTGGTTGAGAAATTTAACAAAAAAAAAAAAAAAAGAAAACTAAATCTAGTGTGTTTTTTTGGGATATTTTTAGATCTATTATATTAAACCACATAAAAAAATAGTAGCCAAAAATATTAATATAATATACTGCCTTTGTAACCGCTTTTAATGGCGCCTCTCAAATCTAACCGAATGGGCGAATTGTCTGAAACAGAAATTTTAATATTCTATGTGAACTAAGAAAACCCCGACAAAAAAGATCGATTGAAATTCTGCAAATGTAAAGAAAACCTCTACCTAAAAGATCGATTGAAATTGTAAATGTTTTCAAAAATTAGTTTTTTAGAGAAAACCTAAAACTTGCCATACAACTAAAAAAAAATTAAATTAATTTAAATTAATTTTTTCTTTAAATTTATTTCGTTCAAATAGAAAAACAAGTTCGGTCGCTTAGTTTTCATTAAATTCTGCCCACCAGTTTATAAGAAACGTAAAAATCAAAAGTGGAGAAAACAGGTTTAAAATCCAACCAGACCCTCGAGAGCAACTTCTGAAAATTCAATGGAGTGACGAAAGTTTTCACTTATAAGTCCACAGTACCTTACAGTTTTACACGAACTTAGAGCTTGCAAATATTAGAAACTCTCAAGAAATTCTTGGCAAATATGTTTTCCTTCCTCCAGGAGTTTGCTGGACAGATACCAATGGAGTGTTACACCAACTTGTTTTCGTTCCCACGACAGTCGGATTTTACGTTACCTGCCAAGGACTGTCACTCCATCAGCATTTCTCGTAAATGTAAAAGGAATGTCTGTCTACTTCAAAAACAACAACCGGCTTGTGTTCTCAAATCACTAAGGTCAAATGCCATGCATGCCGACGACATTGTCGAAGTGTACGAGTACAACACATAACTGAACGAAAGATTTGGTAGTAATTTTCTGACGCCGGTTTTAATCTGATGAAAGCTTCATGTGGCATCAACAGTTCCCAAAAAATATAGAACATCAACAATTCGGCTCTAAGTAGGTTCTGATAAATAAAAAAACCGTTTCATTTACACCTTTAGGTGTGTGTCATGGTATTGACAGCGTTACAATTGCGCCAGAATACCAATCACTAGAAATGGTAACAAAATCACTTAAGCGGTTATCGTGCCAATCAAGAAGAAGAAGAAGATATGGTAACAATATTGGGTTATAAAATTTGGTAGTAATAAAATATTTTTTAAATAGAACAGTTTTGCGTATTTTGACCCAAGGGGCACGCAGTTTTCAGCGCTCTTTTGATTGCAGATTATTGATTGTCGCCTTATTGGCATTGAAGAAACGGACGTCATACATATTACAATCACAACTTTTTGGCATATCAGCAAAAAAAATCGAAGCATTTAATCAGTCATTAGTGGGTATATTGAACTAAGTTCCTTTTTTTGTGTGCTTTTTTCTTCGGTTACATTTTAATAGTCTTCTTAATTTTTTTTGTTTATTTATTTTTAATTTTTTTTTATATTTATTATAAATATTTTTAAATATTCAAATATTTATTTATATTTTTATATCTATAATTATATGCATTTATAATTTTTTAATTATTATTTTTGTATTTTATTTTATTATTTATTTTTTTATTTAAATTTTAATTTATATTTATTTTTATAACTAATAAACATAAAAATATATAAATGTTTCTATTTTTTCAATTCAATTTTTGTGTTTTATATTTAGAACTTTTTTTTTCATATATAAAATTTTTGGTATATGTTTTTATTTCTGTTCCCACTTTTTGTTTTACTTTTTATATTTATATAAACCTGTTTTTATATATTTTAATTTTTTTTTAATATTTATTTTACCTTTTTTACATTTAAATAATTTTTGGTATGCGCTTTTATTTTTGATTCCATTTATTTTTATTTTTTATATTTAAACGATTTTTTTTAATACAATATTAAGTTTTTATATTTCTTTTTATTTCTATTAATTTTTTTATATTTAATACTTTTTTAGTTTATAGTTTTATTTATTTTCTATTTATTGAAATTTTTTACACTTAAACAATTTTCGGTATATGCCTTTATTTTTGTTTTTTTTTTATATTCTTTTATTGTTTTTTTTTCGTATTTTTTATTGCTTTTTTTGTTTTGTTTTGTTCCCATTTATTTTTTTATTTATATTTAAACACTTTTGCTTATTGTGTTTTTATATATTATGTTTTATTTTGGTACTTATTTTTTTTAATTTATGTTTTTCTATTTTTTTATTATTTTTTTTAATTTCTGTTTTTCTATTTTTTTATTATTTTTTTTTATGGTTGGTTGGTTTAAGGGTGACCCCGCATCGGAGTGCCACATAGACCGCAAGTTGGGTCCGTTGTGTTGCCCTAGAGCTCATTATGTTATATGATTTCCCCACCTATATTTTTTTATTATTTATTTTATTTTTTTATTATTTATTTTATTTTTTTATTATTTATTTTATTTTTTTATTATTTATTTTATATTTTTTTATGTATGTATTTTAAATATTTTTTATATTTTTATTTTTATTAATGTATGTTTTACTTTTTAATTTTTTTGTTTGTTTTTGTTTATTTTATTTTGGTTTGTATTTTTTTAATTATTTTTTTTTTTTAATTACTTAAATTTTTTTATTTGTTTTTATACTTCATTTTATCTATTTTTGTTGTTTGGTTTTTCATTTTTCAAGTTTTTATTATTATTAATTAAAAACAATTATTAATCTCGTTGTTCATTAGCGGCTCACCGTTGATTAATCAATAGGTTTGTAGACAGTTTAAACTGAGTTAACTAAAACGATATGAAATTCGATTCACTTCTTCATTAAAAAAATTTATTACAAAAAATTCCAGTAAACACGAAACAATTTCATCGCACAGCTAGCGCGTGACAGTCACCTGCTGTTTTACGACGTGCCCGGGGATACATACATATGCATGTACAATGTGCATATATATTATATATTATCGTGCCACACCACTGGTGGCGAGTTCTCTCAGCCACCATTCAATCAGCCAATCGAGCAATACGTCTGTTTGCTTATACTGTCACACTTAACTGATAAGAAAATCACTTTGAAATTGAAATTTTTGGCTGATTGACGAGTGTTTACTTTTTTTGTTATGATTGACATTTTATCATTCTGTTTAAAGTACTAATGCGTTAATGATATAACTAAATACAATACCCATTCATATATATGTATACAGCTACGCTAAAAAGCAAACTTTTGAATTTCAGTCAAAGACGGCATTTTAATATTTGCCCATAATCAGCACTCCGCACCACATCATGACCTCTAAAATTTTGCAAGTCTGAGCTCGTGTTTTGGCGCTTAGGATTATTAAATTAGCTTTGGTCATGCGTTTGGATTTATTTTGAGTTACTAATCCATTCACACATAAAATAATAATAACCGTGACGGATCGTACGGTCACGTGGTACAGAACGCCGGGCTGATCATCCCTATCTCTCTCTCTCACTCTACCTTTCAGTGTGCTCAAAGTGTTTGCGAAGTCATTAAGTGGTATAGTCGTTTAATTAGTGTGTTTATTTGCTAGTTAATGTGCAAATATTTACTTTGTTAGTCAATGATATAATTGGTGTTTATGTGGAGTATTTATTGTGTGTCAATGAAATTGAAGGAGTTGTTGAATTAAGTTTCATGGACAAATTTTGTGGAAACTTTTCATTATTTATTACTTTCTTATCTCACTAGTCCTAGTTTTTATTTACTATCTCTCCACATACACATATGTATATACACCTGTGTTAAAAATAGTAGAAGCGCGACAAATTAACTGTTCTAACTATTTGTATGAAATTTTTAACCCATTTTGGACCAAACGCTCGTTTTAGACTTAAGTTTATGCATGTGATTTCTATAAAGAAACTTTTACGCAGGATGGCTCTTATGCTCTAATACCTACTCTTTCACAAACTAAAATAATAATTGTGAACAAGTTTTTTTCGTTAAAAGAAAAAGCACGAAATTTACTTTTTTGTGGGTGTTTCAGAAATAGGTCATTATGTAGCATCCAAAATGTTTGCACTTACAGTTAGGTAGAATAGTGTTTCTGCAATTAGAAGATGACACCATTTATACATCGAAATTATGTGCAAAATTGAGGGACTAAATGTTAGAGAAATAGGCGGATTTTTTATGTAAAATGGGTAAAGTTAACTTAGCGCTTTGATATGGGATTTTTTCTTCGATTTGCTTAGATATATATGTATATATATATTTAGTTTAATTTACCTATTAACGAATTACAGTTTTGTAAAGGTTTCTTAGACTTGTAATGTCACAAAAATGAATCTTCATTTCATGTTGATTGCCTTGGTATGTTACCTTCTTATAGTACGTTACCTTTAAAGGATTCGCCCTGTCGTAGTAGTACAAAGTTTGTCAGCTATTACAATGCACGCACATTTGAAGTTCCCTTATTTTCACTTATCAAAAATTTGTTTCGAAAATGGGGCAAAAACGAGGCCACCTGATTTGTTTTTTTTTTTTCTTTCCTTTCGCCGCAAACATTCGGATGTCAGCACGAAATTGAATTACGAAACGTATTATTTAAATTCAAATTTGTAATTTGAAAATTGAAATTTTGTAATGAATTTAAATTGGAAAGGCTTCTTGGGTGCGCTGACAGGGTGCGCCATCTTTTATGTCGGTATGTAAACGCTGAATAGCTTTGACATTTACCAACCGATGGACTTCAACATACATGTTTTCGATACGTCAATCAATACGTCATCAGTACAATTTCAACCATGGATCGCTTTACACCGAAACAACGCGCTAAAATAGTGACGCTATGCATCGAAAATAGTCGTTCTATTGTTCTGCCTCAACGCGCATATCGCAAAAAGTATCGCGGCAAACAGGCACAGGCAGGTTTAACAATACTATTCGTCGTTTGGTGCTGAATTTTTTAGGAAATCGTCAACATGCCGTTCATCAACGGCCAAGACGTTCCAATGAGCTTGTTGAAGCAGTGGGGGAGGGCGTTGCCCAGGAACATTTTGGCAGCATTTTGGCGTCAGTGAAACCACAATGCGGCGCATTTTAAAGGATGATTTAAATATGTTTCCGCATAAAGTGCAATTGACACAAAGAATATTGCCGATAGACCATTAACGTCGCTTGGAATACGGCCAAACATTCGCTCGAATGGTTGAAACTGAACCCAATTTTTGGAAGCAAATTTTAATGACTACGAGACACATTTTAACCTCTCTGGCAGCGTGAATAAGTAAAATAACCGCATTTGGGGAACTGAGAATCCACACGAGATCCATGAAACGCCATTGCATGACCGGAATGTAACTATTTGGGCCGGCATTTGCCCCAAAACCATCATTGGACCATATTACCGAGAAAACGAAACGGTCGATGGAAACCGATATCGATGGATGTTGGCTTGTTATGTCTGCCGCAAATGCGTGAGGAAGGCTTAGACGGTACTGGTTTCAACAAGACGGTGCGCCATGCCACACTGCGAATGCAACAATTGAATTTCTGCAACGAAAATTCCCGGGTCGTCTAGTGCCAACAAGAGGTGACATCGGCTGGTCCCGCAGATCCACTGACTTAACCCCCGCGGACTTCGTTTTGTGCGGTTATCTGAAAAGTAAGGTTTACGTCAACAAGCCGCAGACTATTGATCAGCTTAAGGCAAACGTTCGTGCCGAAATCGACGCTATAAAACCCGAAATGATTGACAGGGTGACGACAAACGCAGGAAAAAGATCGTAGTTTGTGATAAATAAATTGTGATGAATAAATTGTAAATAACCAAATAAAAATACCTCAGTTATACAAATCAGTTGTTTTTTTTTTTTTCAAAGTTATACATAAAAAATGGCGCACCCTGTATAAATAGCTTAACTTTTTTTTAAAAAGGACATGACTGGAAAAGGAGCATTTTTAAAGGGTTTCATTCTAATGTAAGGCTTGATCAAAGCAAAAAGGAAAAATAAATTACTGTTCAACGGTCAAGTCTCCGCACTGAAAACGACTGTCATAACTACCTGATGCACTTTGTATCATTACCCTTTAATGAACAGAATACGAAACTTCAAGAGTCTCTGTATCCTTAAGAAAATGAAGTGAATCTACTACCTCGTTTTTTTATCGATTTCTAGACTGAACATTTTCGATTTTAGATTTTGGTATTTTCGAGACCAAAGTCAAAAACCAAATGCATTGCTATTGTTATTTTTGCTCTACTGCTATTACCTCTTTACGATGTGCTTGGCTTTAAATGTAAAATTCGCAAATGTGATAGTGAGAATAGGGGTTGAATAAGAACCCGTGTTAGAAATAAAGACACCATTTGGTTCAATTTTTTTTATTTTTTATTCCTCAATATAGTCTAGTTTTAGAAAGGTATACTCCCCAAAAAATAGTATTTGTCCAATAACGCACTGTAGTATTGTCCAGTGGTCGTTCTTCCTTTTTCTAAAAAATGTATGAGGATGACGCCGTTCGCATGCCAAAAAATCGACGCCACGACCTTTCTGGCCGATGAGACTGTCTTCGCCTGCTTTGCAGCAGATTCACGGGAGAAATCCATTGCTTTGATTGTTGCTTAGTTTCTGGTGTGTAATGATGAAACCAGGTTTCATCAACGGTGACAACTCGACGCAAAAATTCCTTCGAATCTCGCTTAAATGGCTCCAGACAGTGCTTCGAAGATCACAGCCGCATCCGCTTGTTGGCCACCGTGAGCAATCGCGGCACCCATCGGGCAATTTTTTGATCGCCAACTTATCATGAAAAATATTAATTGTCATTCCGTTCGATACACCTATGGCCTGTGTTACTTCGCGCACTTTTGTTCGTCGATCAGCGAGAATCATGTCGTGGACTTTTTGAATGATTTCCTCGGTAACCACGTCTGTCGGACGTCCTGGTCGCTCCTCATCAAAAACGAATGTTCGCCAACGTTTAAATTCGTTGAACCAATATCCAACTGTGATCATAGATGGCGAAACGTCCCCATAGACAGCATCCAACTTTGCTTTTATCTCCTCTAATTTTTTCACATCCAAAAACAAAAAGCGAATTACCGAACGATGCTGCTCTTCTTCCATATTAGCGAAAATCACAAAACGCGTCTTACTCGAATAGCTGCCAAATCCAAAGAAATCTATCAGGAATCTATCCCTCAGGAACGCCCTCTGTTATCAAACACGGGTACTTATTGAACCGCCCTGGTACATTGGGACTTTTTTGATCTGATATTTGCGACAAGTCTTCATCGTTGGAGTTTACTAAAACTTCAAATAATTTTGTTCAGATTTTATTTCAAACTCTTTCTTCTACTTGATCGGCGCCGTAACCGCTTAGCTGTTTTGGTCGAGTTTAAAGAAGCACGCCAGTCGTTTCTTTCTTTTTATAATCGACACTAGTTGGACACACTATGTGAAGCCAAGTCCTTTTCCAGCTGACCTTTCCTTTTCCTCTGCTACCGCCAGCAAATTATAAATTATTTCATTTACTTATTTTTCTTCATTGTATGGCTTCCTTTAACTGACTTTTAATAAATTTTAATCTTATTTTTCTTTTCCTTGCAGATTTCCAAGCCAACTCTCAACCAATTGTGTGCTTCCACCGGTTCCGTTTCCGTTTCCAAACAATAGATTTGCTACTTGATTGCTGTTTTTGTAATCCGTATGCGAAAAAACCGAGCAAATAAATAAATAACGGCTGCAATCCATTGAACATAGAAGAAATTAAACTTCCGTTATAGTGCAAGAAAAAGGTGTCACCTATACACGTTTGCATGCAAAGAGAGTTTTTGTGAGCAAAACAACCACAAAACAAAAAACAATAAAGTTTCAAAAAAAGTGCTACCCAAAACCCAGCAACAAATTCTACAATTGAAATACGAGTTTTCCAATAAAGCACGGCCCTGTATCCATCATTTATATTCGAAAATCGATATTAATTAGAAAAGAAAAATCGGTTTGTCTTTTTTGTATGTGTTCATTTTTGTTTGAAATTTCCGTTGAAGTAAATCAAAATTTTTCTGGTTTATTAAATTAGTGCGTGTCAAAGTAGCGATTAATAATTGACGCTTTTGCGCGTTTCGGCAACGTCGTCCTGTGCGTTCATAATCAGTGCGAGTGTGCGTGCGCCATTTTTTTCCCTGCCCTCCAACAAAGCACAGAACAACAACGAGGCACGACGACGACGACGAGTGTGCGCGTACCAAAAGTTTTTTGTTTGCAACAAAGTGTCGGCCGGTGATGCGTTTTAGTTCCTACGCGTTGTTAAACATTCAGCACAGCTGATAGCGATGAATCCAAATCAACATAGTGGCCCTGGTCCACCGTCGTCAACGATAGCGACAGCTTCAATGAATACAGCGTACATTGGAATCGGTATTGGTGGTGGCGTTGGTTGCGGTGCGAGTGGCGTCGATCAAGTTGATGCCTCCTCGGTAATGGCGTCTAAGACATTTGCAACAAAGTGTGCAACAACGTCAACAATAACAACAACAGCAACTGCATATGGCGGCATGAAAGTTGCTTACGCGGGTGCAACTCCAAATCTAACGGCGGCAGTAACTAACGGTAGTTACAGTGGCACTGCTGACACGCCCTTTGCCACGACAAATGGTTGCGCCAACAACAATAACAACAACATTAGTAATAGTTGTAGTGGTAGTAGTGCTAACGCGGGCAATGTTGGCAACAATCATGCGGCGCCACCACCAGTTGCACGTACCATTTCGTCAGATCGTCTAGTGACGGGACCTTCGTGCAAAGCACTCAGAACTGCAGTGTCAGCACTTTACTCGGTCGATGATTTTGTCAAGGAGAAAATTGGCTCGGGATTCTTCTCCGAAGTGTTTAAGGTGAGTGTAAATTTACAAGGCGAAAAAAGCTGCTACTCGCAAATACAAGAATTTGTTTATCACGGCGCTCACAGTCCCCTATTTGGACGTCTACTCTACAGCAGAGTACGTTCACATTACCAGTCGAGCGGAAAGTAGCAGATTTTTTCAAATTAATTAAGTGTTGAGAAAAAAAATGCAATTGCAAAATAATAATGCAATAGCAACAGTTATTTATGGCCTTCAGTCTGTGAAAATTCATAGAAATGCAGTCACCTCCTCCTCGCCAGCACTTTCGTTTCGACATAAGCAAAAAAAACAGCGTTGATGCTAAAATAAAAATGAATTAATGTTTTGCAAAAGATGCTTGTTGTCTGTTATTTATTGCTGATGCATTTCTCAACAAATCCGTCACATCAAATTAACAACACAATGACGGTTGTGTTGCAAGATCCATCCATCTTCATTGTTGCACCGATTAGTGATCAGCTCCCTGCCCAACGCTACACATGCATACTCATATGTATTTAGCTATGTGTGTGTGTGTGTGTGTTTAGTCTGCATTTTAAATATGAAGGTATACCCGGTGTGCCTATAAAGTAATGCGACTGATGCTGTAAGGAAATGTATTCTTTTTTAGACATAGACATTTACTGCTACGAGTATTATCATCTTCAATCCGCTAAACCTACACCCTCCATGCGAGCCTCTCATCGTAGAAATAATGCTGGATGCCTTCTGTCTGCTGCTTCACGATACTTTTCTCTTTTAAAGCTTCAACGGACCAAAATCTTGTTTCTCGCAACTAAGGTTTCATCTCAGGCAACAGATAGAAGTCGTATATTACTACATAGATTCCCCGCTGAAGCCTGAAGGTCTAGTACTTACAGGCTTGGTTGTAGCATTATAAAAATTCCCCATAGAATTACGGGGAATGCTGCTGGAGTGGCCATCCTTGGCGACATATTAGGCTAGATATAAATTTGGGAACAGATTGTAGTCCGAAACAGATCGGAGTCTTTATTGACAGCCAGGCGGCACTAAAGGCTCTGGAGAACGTAAAGGAAACCTCGAAGATTGTTCAAGAATGTAGGAAGAAGCTCAATTCTGTTGCAAGACGGGTTCCAGCGGTGTTCAAGGGAATGGAATTGCCAACTGTGAATTAGCGGTTACCCGACAGGGATCAGAGCCAATAATCGGAATCAGTTCTACAGGAATCATGAATTGGATCAGCGATTATATTTGCAATTTACATCCGATGGTCCGGTTTAGAACGCTGCAGAACGGCAAAGTGTTTTGTGACAAGCCCGAACAGAAAACTGTCGAACATTCTTTTAAAACTTGAAAGAAAATACGTTCGGTTGATGGCCGGTATTATGACAAGACACAAACCATAGGGTCAGCATATGCCGACCATTGGAATCAAACTGGAGATCAAACTGGAGGATATTTTCAGATTTGACAGGTCCAGGCATAGTGGCACTCAGTTCTATCCTATCTTCTGTTCTCTCTTTTCTTCGTTGACTATCTGCGCTTTCACTTTCCACTTTTACTTTACAGAGTTTTAAATCCAATGGCCTTTTCAGCCTGAGTGTTTTAGGAGTTATCTAATCACTCGGTGCTTCCTGGCACGACTTTTTCAAACTTCAATTTCAATCTGGGTCATACCGGAAGCGACAGTGCGTAGAAGCGACTGCCCTGGGAGCGAAGGTCCAATACTCGAATGAGCAACTGTATTTGCTAGAAGCTTCGTGACAGAGAATGGACTAGAAACGTCTTGACAAGCAATAGTGAATGAGGCGGTGAAATACATATTTAAGGTTTTGTGGAGAACAAATCATTGTTTCACGATTCGAAACATTTTTTTCTAAATCCTTCACGGTGTTCAGCAATAAATCGAAAGTAGTAATGTTAGAACTTGAGAAGCCCAGTGAAGGTGAAGAATATGCTCACCATCATCAATTCCTAGAGTTCCAAGTTAGATAATAGGGTCACAACGAAGGTCTTCCATTAGCGTCTGTTTTGTGCCAATCCCTTAACTTCATTCCAGCTAAGGCGCATGGCATGGGTTTCAAAATAAAGTAGTCATCTCCAGGTGTCCTCTAGTCCTCCTCACTTGTTCCTCCTCCTCCTCACGGTTCTAGTTAATTGCGGCTCTTATTATATCGCCTCTTTACCTCCGCAATACATGACCGATCCAGCCCCATTTAAAACATATCACCTTTGCTTACACCTGAGAATTTCAGGTACTCTTAGGTATACGTTAACTTTATAACGACGTTACAAACAAACTGATTTGTTTATAGAAGCGAGAGTTACTGCAATCGAGAGTGAAGATCCCCCCTAAACAGCTGCCCATCGCTGGTGTTTTGCTCTTACGTTCTTCTTCTATAGCCGCGTCAATCGCGTTGCAGAATAGCCACACCTCGTATACTGGCGTGCATGTGTGTATGTGCTTGTGCGCGTATGTGGCTAGGCGCATACAGCATGTTGCGCTTGAATTAATTCCCAACCGCCACACTCCACAATCAGACAACAATGCACTCATTCCGTTGCAGTTGTCGACTGGTAAAAGTGAAAATTATCCAATCGAATAGCAATGAATTGTAAAAAAAGAAAGAAATAAAGAAAGTCGTTTCACAATTTATACTTAGTAGTAGATATGTATGTATTTATGTATGTACTATGTTTTTGTTAATTTTAATTACATTAAGCTAGTTAACTAACTTCGTACAGAGTATGGGCAGCCAGCCAAGAAATGGTTTTGTTTCAAAAGAGTTGCATTGAAATAGTGAAACCGTGGAGGGATAAATCTTTAAAAATTTGCTTACAATAGTTTCAATTATGCGTGAATTTGAAGAAGAGAAAATTATAGTTTTTCCCAATTTAGCTATTTTCAACAAACAAAACAAAAATTTAAGTAAAATTAACGCTGCTAAATATCATTGGAAATTGAATTGAAAATCCATAGAGTTGGCATCGACAACCTTGGGTGAGGCTAATTTGGGTTTTCCGCATTCTCTTTTGCTCTTTAGGTAGGTAGGTAGGTTTGTAGGTAGAAGTATTTAGTTTAAGAGATCCTTCTTGAACCATCCAGTGGTTCTGTAGAACACCTACGGGCCTCCAGTACCCCACAAATCACTACTTGATTTAGGTTGGCTGGCAAGCCATGGTGACCTTATGTGTGCGTTTAATAACTATTGTATATCACAGGGACTTATTGACAAGTTTTGACCATTTATTCGTTTTGCTTTTTTATTAAATTTGATTTATATTTTCCAATGAAATTTGATTCATATACATATGTTTTTGTTATTTTAATATTATTTTGTTTTATTAGATTTTATTAAATTTTGTTTAGTAAGTTGTATTTTTTTACTATGTTTTGTGGTTAAATTTTATTTTTTTTAATTAAATATTATTGTTTTTTTCACAAAGTTTATTTTTTTTATTTTAAATTTTTTTTTATTAAATTTCTTGTATTTTTTACTTAATTATTTTTTTATATTAAATTACTAGCATCACCCAGTGGGCTTCGCACCACCATACATAAAATGTTTGTTTTATATCGCAAGAAATTTTTCATATTAAGTTTTCTTTATAGAACTCGTAAAATGTTTAAACAGTTGAATTAGTTGATTTTTTTCATTCAACATACTTTCTAAAGATGTCACAATAGCCTTTTCTGTACTTTTTTAAAATTTGATTGTGGTGGTCACCTATATACAGGTAAGGTACCGGTTCAAACACATCCTAGGGTTATCCAGGTCCACGTTTTGGTCTATATCTCGAGACCCTAGTTACGGAGGGGCATTAAAAATACTCTATACTATAGAATCATCAGCAGCTTCCATTTGCTACCCATATTGTACAAACACATCCTAGGGTTACCCGGGTCCACGTTTTGGATTATATCTCGAGACCCTAGTCACGGAACGGTATGAAAAATACTCTATACTATAGAAATCATCAACAGCTTCCATTTGCTACCCATATTGTACGAACACATCCTTAAGTTATCGGGGTCCACATTTTGGGCGATATCTCGAGACCCTAGTTACGGAGCGGCATTAAAAATACTCTATACTATAGAATCATCAGCAGCTTCCATTTGCTACCCATATTGTACAAACACATCCTAGGGTTACCCGGTTCCACGTTTTGGATTATATCTCGAGACCCTAGTCACGGAACGGTATGAAAAATACTCTATACTATAGAAATCATCAACAGCTCCCATTTGCTACCCATATTGTACGAACACATCCTTAAGTTATCGGGGTCCACATTTTGGGCGATATCTCGAGACCCTAGCCACGGAGCGGCATCAAAAATGCTCTATACTATAGAATCATCAACAGCTTCCATTTGCTACCCATATTGTACAAACACATCCTAGGGTTACCCGGGTTCACGTTTTGGCCTATTTCTCGAGACCCTGGTATCCGATTCTTAAAATTTTAAAACACAAACCATCTACTGAATAGTCCAAACAAAGCCTAAAAATTTGGTTTGGATAGGTGAGCCCGTTCGCAAGTTTTAAGCGAATATAGGGACAGATTTTCACATTTATATATATAGATTTATTTTTTTTTTTTAATTAGATTTTATTTATTTTTATTAAATTTTATTTATACTTTTTATGAAATGTGATGTATATATTTTTTCGTTATAAAATTTGTTTAGATTTTTTTTTTATTAAATTTTATTTGTTTTTAAAATTAAAATTCAGTTTTTTATTTTAAGCTCTATTTTTAAAAAATTTTTTTTTTTAATTTTTTAATTAAATTTTATTGTGCGTGGTACTAAATTTTATTATTTGTTTTACTAAATTTAATTGTTTTTTATAACTTGTTTTTATGAATTAACATTTTTTTATAAATTAAATTTTTTTCTTTTAATGTTGTGTATTTTTTTATTAATTTTCTTTTTAATTTAGATATTTATTTTTTATTACATTTTTTTATTTTTATTTCTTTTTCATATTAAATTATGTATTCCATATTACCAAATTAAATTAATATTTATTTTTACTAAATTTTATTTATTTTTTTATACACATTTATTTTTATTGTTTATTTATTTTATTATCTTTACATCTTTATCTCTATATATATTATATTTGGCGCTTACACCCTTTTCGGGGTTTTGCTGTTCCACAAATAGAGGGATCTACAGTTTTAAGCCGACTCTGAACGAAAAATGGGTTTTTATGAGGAGTTTTTTATGGGTTTTGGTGTTTCATGCACGGAGATTGGACCCGTGCACTTCCGAATTTTAGTCATGCACCAACCCATATGTATGTCCCTCTATGTCCTTAAAAAAATGGGACTCCAGATCTGTTCTGTTTAATAATTTCTGGACAGAAATTGGGAGGTTAAGAATTAAAGGTGTAGACACATCCGCCTAAAGACTAGACTCCCATCTGATTCACAGCCGCCATGGTTACTAAAATTGCAGCCTAGAAGACGCTGCGATGACACTACTTTCTATCATTTCCTATCCGGCCAAAAAGTTTTCAGCCATTCGCGAAAATGGTTACAAAAGCTTGACTTAATGAGGATCTTTGCACTCTCTCGCATTTTAAATTACTATTTCACAAATTTACAACACAAATCTTCCTGATTGTCTATCATTTAAATTTCTAAGCCTTAACAGAATACTATCATTTGTGGTGCTACAAGCTCCTTGTGACCTTTGGCCTGCAAGACGACTTTTCGCTCTTATTGGCGTTCACATACTGTCTCCTCCCAGTTCCTGACTCTCATTGTTGAAAGGTCCTCTGCTACTTCGCCTTTCCACCGTAGTCTGGGTCTTTCTTCGCTTCTTACGTTGATTATCTTTGTCTCTAACAATCTCTTCTGCCCTCTACCCGGTTCCATGCGCGTGGAACATTATAAATCTCACTAAGTCCTCTCTTTGTTTTGGAACATTTATCTCGTCAATGGGTTTTACTCACTACTCATTTGTTTCCTTTATTGGTCCATGTATTTTTTTCTCCCAAGTCTCCTCAATTACTTATTTTCTTTCATTATCAGTGTTCGCGCCACAGCATATTTTGTTGATTAACTTTGATTTAAACAATTTTTTAAGCGAAATATGCCTTGTTTGTTGCCTGTAGTCTGACTCTGACGCTGACAACGTGTTGTCATTACATAAGGTTTCTCAGATCCCGGTCGAGAGAATTCAAAAGGTGTGACTACCATTATACCGTTACCGGCTCTCAGCAATTTTGAACGAATCAGTTTATTTGCTGACATAACGAGCGGTTTGTTTACGACAAAACTGAGATTGTGTTAATGATATATGAAAAAATTTGCGCAACCACTGCTAATGTTACTTTGTTGCCGTGTGAACAACGACTGGTTGGAAGAGTGTAAGGTGTGAAATGAGCGCGCACAATTCTGCCGCCGAATGGCTTATGAAACTAAAAATTAAATAATCATTTATGCCCATCAATCAATCAACCTTGATTAGCGTCAATTTATTCCATAGTATTTTTATTTTTTGGTACTAATATTCGGCAGCATCCCTCCCCGTTCATTACTCCTACATTCGGTACATTTTAAGGGAGTCCGCTGGTCTGTGAATTGTTAGCAATTTTTGAGTTTTTTTTAAATGAAAAAATTTGATGAAGAATATTGTAACTTTTTGGTATACTTAAAATAGCATAAGGAAATTTTTTGTAATAAAAATAGTGTTACTTCCAAAATGGCGCTGAATATGATCCTCGCAAACCAATACAGCCAAAGGAAAAATATTATAATTGCGATAGTTTGACCAGTTTGGCTACATTTCTTATCTTTTTTTTTAATTTTTTTTACTGCAGATAAATAAAAATTTTTTATGAAAAAAACTCACTCTGCAACAAATTTCATATAAATCAAAGTTTAAAATTTTCTACAAAATTTATAAAAATTCGACAAATTTTCATCAACACTTTTTAATCGGAATATAAATATAAATTTTGCGTACGAGTTTTTCATCCATTAAATTTTAGTATAATAAAGTGCAAGTTTAAGGTGGCTCCAAAATTGCATTGATTTCTGAAATTTTTTTTCTGAAGGTGTTTAGCATTTACTCCATAAAAAAATGTCGTGCATTCGTCAAATAGAGAAAATTTGAACAAATTTTTTGGAATTATTTGACAGATCATCAAATCTGAAAACTTTTGCCACTAATTATTACTGGCACTAAATGCAAAAGAGCATTGTCGTTTGGGGAAGATTCGAATAAATTATAAATACTAGGAGCGCAGGCAAAACAGCAAGTCGATTAAGACTCGACATTTAAGGCTTATCAATATATTCAGTTAATAAATTTTCGTTTTAATAATTTTTTATTGAAAGTTTTCGGCACTAAAAAAACATTTCTCAATGAGTGTTAAATATGGGTTGGGATTGTATTTAAATATGTAACTAAACAGAGGAAGCAAAAATACGTGACGAGGAAACCTTTTGCGTGCATACCAACATAAATACCTATACAAGGTAGTGCAAAATTAATCACCCTATCGGAAGATTTGGGAATTTTGTAAATGGCGTCGTACGTCAATCAAATTTCAAACTTTTGACCTAATCAGCCACAAACAGTCAAGCAAAGGCGCGCAAAGGTCACTCAAAATTTATTTATTTTTATTTATTAAAACATTTCTTCAAATACATAAGTAGATGACTAATTTTGCGCCGCCTTGTATACGTATTTGTGTTCGATAGTTCATATGAGCATTTTACAGTTTTTCATTTTAGTACTCAACCCAACAGCACCAGAACTTCTAAAAGCGGTCAAGCAAATCCGAAATTGTAACGAACTATTAACTGGAATTTCACCTTCTACAATTATAGCTGGAAACATTTTTTCGCTATTTTCCAATTGCAGAAGCAAGAAGCTGAAAATTGAGTTCAACCAAAAAGCTAAGCGTTATATTGAAGAAAGTATACCACCAAAAAAAAAATTCATAAAAAAATAGTGATGGCCTACAGATTATTGTGGCACAGTTTGTGGTGGTATTGCACAAACACCATTACCCGCCCACATCAGGTCAGCAATGGATGCGTGAATAATTCACAGCTTAAAAATGCTACAAAAACAGAGCATAAAGCAGCGGCAGCTCTTATTTTACTATTCTACAAGATTTTTATAGCCGTACAGACACAGCTGGCAAACACAGATGGTGGTTTGAATTTCCATGCCATTCAGTATTGCTGCATTGAGGTCTTAAGCGTTTGCTGTATGCTACACGTTGCACGTTTACGATTTATTGTTGATGTGCTGGAATGAGACGCTTAGGACGGTGAGCAAATGCGGAAAACGTTGGGGGCGCCCATCCGGCGGAAAACAATAGCCTCCACTAGCAAGCGGCGCTTGCAATCGAACACTGGACCATCGAGGTGGTCGGTCGTCTCAAATTAAGTGCAAGCTGTTTGTAAACTCACCGTCCAATTTTATTGCGGCAAAACCTTTATTGTTTTCACTGCCAGTCTCACCACTTCTGATCGCCTTCCTATGGCTGTAACTGGCGTATGAATGAACACTGTTGGTTTTTCTTTGGCTTATTATCTACGGAGAACGACGGTAGTAAGTAGAAGAATGGTATTGATTATTGTTTTTGTGGCAAGACGAAAATATCTGTGTATGTAAGCAAAGCTCTGCATGAGCGAGAAAGAACTTCACGCTGCATGGAAGCTGTTTCCCAAGTCGGCACAAATCGGCCTAGAAGTGAGCCAGCCAGCCGAGCAAAACATCCAATCAGCTACCCGACTTTGCTTGCCGCAATTTTGTTGTTTCACTTCATGATTTGAATATGGTGAGAGTTTTCATCACGTATTTTTTCTTTGGCTATTATTCGTGTCGCAGCACGCCAAACCACATCATGCCACACACTTGCCGCACTTAGATCGTGATGATGCGGTGATTAAGTGGCTGTTATATTTACCGTTCAGTTGACCGAATATTTGCTATAATTTTAAAATTTTAGAAAAATCAGTGAATGTTGCATGAAAATGGAACTGAATTGAAATAATTGATCTTGTGCGCAGTGTCTTCGTTGTATATTTAACTTCATTTAATTTAGTTAGATAGTCAAACCTGTGGTAGCCTTGCCAAGTCTCGGTAAAATATTTCAGAATGCTAAATTATTTTTAAAAGGGTTTTTGAATTAGATTTGTAAGGTACATTTCCAAATGCTATGCAACTTTTGGCAACGAAAATACATACGTGGTTTAGTCTGTGCGAAGTTAAATGCAATAAAAACTTGAACTTATCTCTCTAAGCCTTTTCAATTAGGGGGCTAACCTTTTTCCGAAAATAATTTTGTTTTAAATTCTTTTCGACCGAAGCCACTTTTGAAATATATAGTATGATACATTTCAAATTGAATTCAATTGAATTAATGAAATTTTTTTTAATAGATGGTAGCCTGGTTCAAAAATATTCTGCGATATTATTTTGAATATTGTTTTTCATTAAAAATGGTTGGCAACCCTGTTCAAAAATATACTGCGTTATTAACGTCTATCGTCATGTGCTATAATTTAAAGCACTAATTTGAAAACTATTTTTGAATTGAAGTAATGAAATTTTTAATTTAAAATCGACGGCAACCCTGTTCAAAAATATAATTAAAAAATAATTTGAAAAATATTTCTGAATTGAATTAATGACTTTTTTATATTAAAAATAGATGGCAACCCGGTTCAAAAATATACTGCGTTATAAGCATCTATCGTCATGTGCTATTATTTTAAGCAATAATTTTAGAAATATTTCTGAATTGAAGTAATGCAATTTTTTTTCATTAAAAATGGTGGGTAACCCTGTTCGAAAATATACTCGCTATTAACATCTATCGTCATGTGCCAATATTTTAAACAATAATTTGAAAAGTATTTCTGAATTGAATCAATGAATTTTTTGTATATTAAAAATAGATGGCAACCCGTTTCATAAATATACTAATATAAAATAAACCTTTATAAATGGGTGGCAACTCTACTCACAAGATACCTCTGTATTAAATCTATCTTATCACTTTGCTGACCCGTCACAAATTAAGTCGTGTTTTCGTGGCCAAGTGTTGGTGAGCGGTCACGTGTAAACTCGTGCTAAGCTTTTTTCCGCACCTTCATTGTTTTCACGGCACACTGTTGGGAATCTTGCAGTGTAATTATTTGGTCTCCATACCCCGAATTGTGACTCGCTTATAAGACTGGCCAAGTTTCGTTCTTAGTAGTAAAAAATATTTCAAAGATGACCGAGCGCTACACTGAAGAACCTTTTACTGAAGTATGCGCAGATGCAGATAAGTATATAAAGGGAGGTAGACATGGAAGAAATTGTAAGGCAGCTCATACTTTGCATATTTTTTTCCATTCAATGAATGATGCGATTAATTCTTAGACATCCTAGGACAAATTCAAGAGTTGTATTTCGCGCACATTTTCTGGCTCAATAAGAGTGTATTTAGAGGTGTTTAAAGTTAAATATTTTATTGCTTATGAGAGAATGCCTGTTCTATTGCATGTGAGAATGTATGACAATTTAATGCCAATGTTTAGATTCTAAAAGTTTCCGTTTTCGCATTTGCATAATCAACCCAAGAATGTTGCAATGTGTAAATGTCTAGTAAGTAGGTAAAAAAAAAAATGTGCACTAAATTTATGTGAAAATGCAAAATTCTTTTTATTAAATATCAAAGTCTTCACTCGTATTCTTCAAGTCAAGGTAGGCCAGTTAGAATTAAATCGCTAGCTGTCATCACAAACTTAAAACATTATTTGACAGCTAAATGGCTAAACATCGGTAATGACTTGATTAGTATGCAATTGTGAAACTCAAAAGCGATTGTAAGCCTAAGCGAGCTTAGATTTATTAACATTTTAGCTGCACTGAATTGCAAAGTCCTCCTTTCATTGCTAATAGTTGCTGATTGCACATACAAACTACTCCATAACTTTTTGTTGTTAATTGAAGCTTAAAAATTATAATTTTTTTTTTTTGATTTTTTTTAATGGAAATATGCATCAGCAACATTTTATGTCGAATTGAGAACGAACATACTTACCATATATATGCATTTGCAACTATGTTGCTGCTCCTCAACTATGTATGTGTACTTGCTGATTGTAATTGATTGCATTTGATTTGCAGTTAAATTGTTTTTGGTATTTTCAATTTTTATTGAATCAACATTCAACATTTTTCTTTGAAGTTTATAATTTTCTTGTTTAGCATGAAAATCTTCCGAAATGTGTGCACTCCATCCGTCCCGACCACCAGCATTCACACGGTGCTGGTAAATGCAAAAACAATAAAGAAATCCATTCACTGACATCGGCAACATTATCAGCCTCATCAACGTCAAAACATTAGCACCGCCGTTGGCACAATATCAGCAACACCATCGCATTGCAATGCTTTATTGTTGTATTTGCTTTTGTTTTATTGTTGCTATACTCTGTATGCACACATATGTATGGATTTACATGCTGCTTGCCGTACTAAGGTATGTTGTTTGTATATAAACATTGTTGACGTGTTGCGCCTCCACGCCGCTGCTGCTGCTTCTGCATCTGCATCTGTTGTGCTTGCATTTCGTTGTAGATTTTTCTCATTGTTTTTGTACATTTTCTTTGTTTTGTTGTTGTGCCCTTTTCTCCCCTGTTTGTATTTGCTGAAAATTGTTGTTGTTGTTGATGATGCTGGTTCAGTTCAATGCGCCACACGCAGTCGCGTTACATTTTACGTTTTTATTCTCAGGGAAAGAGTAATGTGCGTTTGTGTGTCTGTAAGTTTACATGTGGCATATTAAAAGTGAATATGTATGTGTGTACATGTGTATATATGTACATATATGCAATTTAGGGCGGATCGCTTTGAAGGGCGGAGATTGTTTTTGTAATATCTAACAGGGAAAGAAACACTTCTGTTATGCATTCTTCCCTGAAATATCCGGAGAAGGTCAAAAAATAGTTGCAAATGTATAGAATTTTAAAAATCTCTTAAATACAGAAATATAAACTTCTACTTATGCAAACAATGCTCCTCACTGGTCCTTAGTGTATCAAGAAACTGAATTTGTTGGAAACGCACAATCACAACCGACTCATTTGTGTCCCTGAACATAGAGAAACGAAGCGAAAGCGGACGCATTGGCTAGACAGACTAATGACGGCTAAGGGAGGTTGGCTGGCATCAAAGTATGGGGCTACACCAGTCGCAATCCTTATTTGGGGGGTTATAATCAAAAGAGGTTTAGGAAACTCTTAACCTTCACAAAGGATAAACTTAGAATGCTCACGGGCATTCTCACAGGCCATTGCACATTGCGCAGTCATCACACATGATCGGAATATGATCCACTGACTCTTGGCGTTTCTGCGACCAATCTTCGTAGACTCCATCACACCTGCCCCGTGAATTCGGCGCGGAAAACATGACTTTTTTTTACTGAATTTTTACCACTTAAACAATTTTCTTTCTTATGGTAGTTTCTCCAGTTAATTTCGCCATTCCAAGAACTCAAATCGTGTTCTTAGAAACATTTCAAAATTCATACTTACGAGGTTTTTGAATGCTCGAGGATTGGCTTCAATGGCAAATATCTCCAAAAATATCATCACTCATTATTCTCATTTTGTCTAAACTTGTTGTTTTTTAATCAGGCGGTACTCATTACCGGGTAAAAATGTCATATACATTCTTTAAAAATTATTTGTGGTAACGCTAGAATATGAAAACTCCACTATTTTCTTAATTTGTTTTTACTATAAGGAATTTAGTAGTAAAAGAGTAACACATCACTTGCACGAGCCACTGAGCAGGTAGCACAGATCTCAACTCCAACATGGACAGACAATTTTTTGAAAAAGTGAAGGCTTACGAGTACTTGCGACCTGTGCTAGGGTAAATTGGATATTGTTTTTATGGCCATAATTTAAGATTTAAACCGCTAAAAATCCGGTAAGGGTTTTACTTCTTAATTAGTCATTGTTTTGCAGTTCTATCAATCACCTTGTCTCCTTTCTCTACATATAATGGTCTATATAGTATCTGACAATTTATGTTTTTTCTTTTGAAATTTCCGCAGCTATACAGTCATAATCGGCCGTTAATAATAAATAGGGATGAGTATCGCTTAGAGAGACCTTAAGTTTTTGGTTACGTAAGCCTTACTTTAGCTAAATTTCACATTTCGTTGAACAAACCGCAATTTCATTTCATATCCAAAAATGATTGCTTGACGTGCATTTATTTAGGTTACCCTTTGCTTGAGCTCTGCCCTAATAATCCCGTATGTATGGATGTATGTATGTATGCATTGATTGCTTTCCCTGCTGCAGATGATTTTGTGAATTTTGTGGCAGTGGTTGCAATTGGTTCATTGCTCCCTCGTGTATTTGTTGCATTCTTTCTGTCATTCATAAAAGTCATTTATTGCTATCAAAGGCATTCAGGAAAACAGATCGAAGTTTCTG
The DNA here is from genome assembly GCF_027943255.1 of Anastrepha obliqua. Classification (NCBI taxonomy): domain Eukaryota; kingdom Metazoa; phylum Arthropoda; class Insecta; order Diptera; family Tephritidae; genus Anastrepha; species Anastrepha obliqua. Next base: position 176,971,488 of record NC_072892.1, read on the forward strand.
TGCAATAAATAATAAAAGAAATAAAATATGTTTATATCCTCCGCTTAATTTTCGTATAATTTTCTGCTGATTTACGTAAATAAAAAATATATATGTATACATAATTAGAATATAAATAACAAACATTTTTTTTTGAATTAAAATACAATTTTTTAGATTAATATAATGTTTGTAAATTAAAATAAAGTAAGTTAAAAAAAAATTGTTATAAAAAAATAATTTTTTTCTAAAAAAAAATTTTAATTGTCAAATTAAAATAAAATTTTTGAAATTTAAATAAAAATCGTAATATAAAAACAAAGTTTTTAAAATTAATGCAAAATTATTCAAATTTAAATAAAATCTTTCAAATTAAAATAAAATTTTTCAATTTAAAAAAAAGTTTTTTAAAAATAAAGTAAATTTTTTCAAATTTAAATAAAATTTTTCAAATTAAATTTAAATTTTTAAAAACTACAATAAATTTTCTAAAGTGCAGTAAATTTTAAATAATTTGTTTTTACACATTTTTTCTAAATTAAAATAAAGGTTCTAAAATTTTAATTTCCTTTTTTATCGTTGGAGTCCAATTTAAAATTAAAATTCAATTTCTAAAATTAAAATACAATTTCTAAAATTTTACTACAAGTTTTTAAAATTAAAAAACAAATTTTTTAACTCAACTAAAATGTTGTTAAACTAAACTAAAATTTCTTAAAGTTAAAAAAAAAATGTAATTAAAATAAAGTTTTTAAAATTAAAAGAAAATTTCAAAAATTAAATAATGCTTTTAAAATTAAAGTAAAGAAAATTTTAAATACATGTTTTTCTATTAAAATAAAATTTCAAAAATTAAATTAAAGTTTTTAAAATTAAAATACATTTTTTTTTAATTTTTAATTAAAATGAAGTTTTTAAAATTAAAATAAAATTTCTAACATTAAATAAAGCTTTTAAGTTAAAAGTAATGAAAATTTTAGATTACATTTGTTTCTACTAAAAAAAAATTGGAAAAATTAAATTAAAGTTTTTAAAATTAAAATAAAATTTCTAAAATTAAATAATGCTTTTAAAATTAAAGTAAAGAAAAATTTAAATACATTTTTTTATAAAAATAAAATTTCAAAAATTAAATAATGCTTTTAAAATTAAAGTAAAGAAAATTGTAAATACATTTTTTTCTATTGAAATAAATTTTCAAAAATTAAATTAAAGTTTTTAAAATTAAAATAATGTTTTTTTAATTTTGAATTAAAATAAAGTTTTTAAAATTAAAATAAAATTTCTAAAATTAAATAAAGATTTTAACATAAAAGTAATGAAAATTTTAAATACATTTTTTTCTATTAAAAAAATTGGAAAAATTAAATTAAAGTTTTTAAAATTAAAATAATTTCTTTTTAATTAAAATAAAATTTCTAAAATTAGATAAAGTTTTTAAAATAAAAGTAAAGAAAATTGTAAATACATACATAAATTAAAGTTGTTAAAATTAAAATAAAATTTCTAAAATTAAATAAAGCTTTTAAGATAAAAGTAATGAAAATTTTAGATTACATTTTTTTCTATTAAAAAAAAATTGGAAAAACTATATTAAAGTTTTTATAATTAAAATAATTTTTTGTTATTAAAATAATTTTATTTTTAATAAAATTTTAAATTAATATGAAATTTCAAAAATTAAATTAAAATTTCTAAAATCAGAATAAAACGTTTAAAACTAATATATAATTGTTAAAATTAAAATGAAGTAAATTAAAAAAAAATGTTTTTCTCAATTAAAAAAAAAATTTTTTTAAATATTTTTTCAAATTTAAATGAAATGAAATTAAATTAAAATTAATTAAAATTAGAGGTTTTACATTAAAATAAAGCTTATAAAAATAAAAATAAAATAGTTAAGATAAAAAAACAAAATTAAATATTATTTGATAATTTATTTTTAAGTAAAATTTTAGAAATGAAAGTCGTCGTCGGCCAGCTTTACAACTAGGGGTGCGCTTTAGCTTCGTTCACGATTAATTTCCATGCATTTCAGTCCTTGATCATCTTCAGCTGCTAACACCGGGTGTCCTCAGGTCCATAAGGTCATGTTAGTCTTCGATGTCCTCGTGCTTAAGGGGTTACGCCACTCTAGCTACTGTAAAAAAGCAGTTTTTTAAGGATTTTTTTTACATTGAAAGAAAGGTGCCAGGAAAAAACTTTTTAAGTATATTATTAAGCATGTATTTAAGTGTAATTACAAATATTTTTATTGAAAAATATTACAAAATGGCGCCTTTGGAGTGAATCTCTGAACGCGCCCTGCGAAAAAGGCACTTCACGGCAAGCAGTACAACTGACGTAAATGTCCACCTAAACCAAATTAAAAACATTCTTCTCAATCGACGTGAGTATAGCTGTAGAAATACGTACGGGATTTTAGAAATATTGAAATTTGTGTATTTTGCAGATGTTTGAAGTCAAAAGTAGAATTTTTCGTCTAAAATGGAACCGTTAATTGTTTATAAAAATTTTTCTAATTAATTAATAAAAAAATCCGTACGTATTTCAGTGCGGAATAATGTTCTAAAGATCCTTGTACAATTACAAGTGAAAATATTAAAAATTGTTTGTGTTATGCTGCTTGCCGTTTTGAAAAATCACGTTTTGAGATAAACACGCTTTAAATTTGAATAGTCGGTTCAGAGACGTCAGAGGCGCTCGCGCAAAAGTGCGAAATATTAGAGATAAACATTTTTTTCACGCATAGGACTTTTTGTTTTATATTCTAAAGAGTTTAAAGCATCTTTTAAGCAAAAAAAAAAAATTTCGATATTTTGAAAATCCTAGAGTGGCCTAACCCCTTAAGGCGCTACGTGGGGGCGGCCAACTCTCATGCGCTTAATATGACCCAACCACCGCAGTCTTTGGGACTTGACGTATTTCATGATGTCCTCACCTTTACATTGCAGCTGCAGCAATTCTTCATCGTAGTGTATCCGGTAGATAACAACATACAACCGTAGCGGACCAAACACCCTTCGCAGCACTTTAAGCACTTAGAGTAAACTTTTTGTAATTTATGCTAAATCGACTTGTTGAGAAGTTGGCCCACCATGCACTACAATGGCGGGATGATGTCTGATACATAACTCAGTTGATTTTTTCCGAATGCAAGCAGCGTGGCTTAACAGGCAAAATGTAATTGCGTGCTTCTTTGGAATACTTGATTAAAATCGACGTTCACTCCATCAACGCTTACTTTTGAATATAAAGATGTTGAATATAAAGATTTTAACACGTAAAAAAAATTTCATTATTATTACTCCTTGATTGCGTATTTTCTGTTGTTCAAATAAAAACAAAGTTAATCTAAATACTTTACATTCAATTGGCAATCGCTGCCAAACACCAAACGAGCTCGGACATAATGTAAATGCGCTGTTGTTGATGTGAAAAATTTCTTTGATTTGTCATTCGTCAAAGAGTTGAATGAAGAAAATTTAAGGCTATTAAAACTGTAACTGCTGCTGCTGCAGTCAACCGACATTCGTGCTAAAATGGCTAAAGGCAACAATGAAGCACCACAACCACACACATACATACAAAGTATTTATGAAACAAATGCAGTTATCCCACAATAAAGCAAACGTGCGGTTATTTTCACATTTTTTCTCGTTGGCCTTTTTTGGCTGCTTCACATTCTCTTCATTCACTCGGCCACAATTCAGTGACAGTTAACAATCAACAAGAGCACCAAGAAATGCCAAAAAACAAAAACAAACAACAACTACCAATAAAGAAATAATAAGTCAAATAATAATACGAGCTTTAGCGGCCAACAACAGTTTCTTTGCATAATTTATTGTCCATCAAGTTAACGCTAATAAATTGTCACAACAACTGCTGAGTCAGTTACTGCTGACAAAGTAGCGACTTAAGTGAAATAATTGAAAATCAAATATTTAAAGTTTCAAAAATATATTTAATTGTTGTGTAATGAAGTTCGCAGGTAAATTCTTCGTTTTTGCTGACAGGTTCCAAACCACCAACAAAGCAATGCAATGACATTCACTTTTAGCAATTATGAAGAGGTCAATGAAATTGTTGCCGCTCCTATGCGTCCACCCAACACAATGCCTACTATTCCTACTTCCTTCCCCTTTTTTATGCTTTATGCTTGACTTGTATTATGTATGTATTGTATGCATGTGTGAGTGTGTGTGGGCGTGTGGCGTTGTGCGTTTAATTAGGTGGGTGTGCATCCACCCTTTCTCGATGCCTCGATGATGGCGCATGGAAATTGTTGCTTGATAGCCGCTGAATGTGTTAACCTCAAAGCGGCAGAGTTCAAATTTGTGCACGCAGCGACAACAAATACAACACCACCGTTCACATGTTGCTGCTGGTGCACAGCACAACAAGTAGCAGCAGTGACAAGTGACAGAAAATCGGGCGGGCAGGCGGTTGGGTGTACGTTCGGCCTGGTGTTTCATAGTCTACTCCTTGTGCTCGTATAGCGTGTGGCTATGGTGTGGCATGTGGCCTGTGGCATGTGAGCAGCAGCTATTAAAGTTGAAAAATCAAAAAAAACGAAAACAACAAATACAAAAACACAATGCGGCTGATGAAGCGATGGGTAATGTTTTAATGAATTGCCGCAACAGCTGTGATTGTTGTTGCTGCTGCTGGTGGCGGTGGTGGTGGCAATTGCATTTATTATTCGTGTGTTTGCTGCTTTATTTGTTTGTTTGTTGTTTTGCAGCTGCTGTTTCTTATAAAGCAATGACTTTTTAATTAAATTGTGTGCATCGCATATTCATATTGCATTGTAGTTCATTAATTGCTGGCCGCTGCCTGCGTTGCTTTCTTTTCCAGTTTGCATTAAGTTTTGAAAAAAGTGCGAAGCCTGCAAGCGGTTGCGCCAAAACATGCCCACAAATGTTGCGAAGAGTCATTGCACGGCAAATATTATCAATTCATTTGCTGGTTAGCCGCACTTTGTGTTTTCAATTTATTTTAATTTAATTAGATACTTTAATTTATTTTCATTTAAGTAGTTAATTTAGATAAAAAAATACGTACACGAAAAAATTACTCGCACTAAAAGAGGGGAATTGAACTGTAGACAATGGGGTGGGTACATATGTGTGCAAAATAACAGCAGCTCGATATATTGTCAGGTTTTGACTATGTTTGTGTTTAGTTTTTTACTTTTTTCTTGTTTAAATTTTTTTTAAATTTTGTTTCTTTTTTAATCAGTTTTTTATTGTTTATTTTTTTTTATTTAAAAATTTTTAATTTTATTTTGTTTACTTTTACTGCCATGTTTTGACTATTTTTTGTGTTTTTGCGTTAAGTTTTTTTTTTACTTTTTTCTTGTTTAAAATTTTTTAAATTTTTTTTTTTTAAATTGTTTCAATCATATTTTTATTGTTTAATTTTTTTTATTTAAGAATTTTTAATTTTATTTTGTTTACTTTTACTGCCATGTTTTGACTATTTTTTGTGTTTTTGCGTTAAGTTTTTTTTTACTTTTTTCTTGTTTAAAATTTTTAAAATTTTTTTTCTTTAATTTGTTTTATTTAATTTTTTTTTTAATTTTGTTTTTTTTTATTTTTTTATCATTTTTTTATTGTTTTATTTTTTTATTTAAAAATTTTTAATTTTATTTTGTTTACTTTTAGAGCCAGGTTTTGACTATTTTTTGTGTTTTTGCGTTTAGTTTTTTTTACTTTTTTCTTGTTTCCAATTTTTTTTTTCCAATTTTTATTTTTTTATTTATTTTTTAATAATTTTTTTTTATTGTTTCCTCTTTTTATTTTTTTCAAAATTGTTTATTTTAGTTTGCTTACTTTTTTCTAGTTTTCAAATTTTTGTTTGTTTATTTTTTTAAATTTATTGTTTTAAATTTATGTTTTTTTTATTTGTTTCAATTTCTTATTTGTTTCGTTTTTCTAATTTTGTATTTTATTTTATTTTATTTTATTTTTTTATAACTACTATAATACAATAATATACTATGATACTACAACAATTACCAAATTTTCAAACTTCGTATACAACTTAAAAAAATTCAATCCATTTTCATTAAAATTTTAAACATGTTATTCAGAATTTTTGGAAAAGTTCTGAGTACGCAGTTTTTTGTAGTCTATTAAATTTGTTGGCCAGTTTTTAAAGTGGCGCGAAATTCGTGTTGAGTTGTGATAATTTTTTTGTGGATAGTTTAAAAAAAAAAGTCAAAAATCAACGCGGTTCTTGAACCACTTCAGACTTATCCTTTATTACACCAAGATTCAATGGGCTAAAAACTGCATACTCAAATTTCTTGCTTTTTTTTCAAATAAAAAGTTCGTAATTTTGATGAAAATTTGTTGAATTTTTGAAAATATGTTCAATTTGGACTTTTGAAATATAGTAGATTATTTTTTTTTTTTTTGAAATTTTAATAGTTCGTTGAGTTTTTAAAAAAATTTCTAATGTTAGAAAAATTTCTTACACTTTTTAAAATTTTTTGTTTTTATGAAAGTTTGCTGAACTCTTTAAAATCTGTTGATTTTTTTTTTTGCAGTTTTTAAAAATTTCAATTTTTTTTTGCCTTTTTGAAGATTGGTTGGCTTTATGATTTTTTTTCTTAAATTTTCAAAATTTGTTGGCTTTATGAATTTTTTTTTAATTTTTCAAATTTTCTGAAAGATCGTTGAATTGAAGTTTTAAAAAGTAGTTGAATTTTTAAACAGTTGTTGATTTTTTTTTTGTAATTTGTTTGAATTTGTTAAATTTTGAGGTGTGTGATCTTAGATTAATTCCTTAACGCTGCGCTATGACCAATTGAAGAAAATGATATTTTTTCGTATTGATTTATTTTTTTATATTATGTTAAATTTTTTCTTTATTTTGTTTTTCTTGCTGAGATGGTTCCATTGAATTCTCGATACAGCTGACGCAAAAGGGACTCGAAGAACTCCCGAACAGTGTTCTGTAAAGGCACCCACGAAATTTGAGAGCTGAAATTTTGTTAATCTTAGAAGATGCCTCGAGCGCTTCCGATCCACACATGGTCAGAATGACCTTAACACTTTTGTGTATTTTTTATTTATTTATTTTTTTTTAATTGTTTTAATTTTATTTTCTTTATATTTTTTTATTTTATTTCTTTTATTTTTTTTTTATAATATTTTTTTTATTATTTAATTTGTTTTTAAATTTTATTTTGTTATATGCCATTTTATTTTATGTCTTTTTTTTACTTTTTGTTTTTGTTTTGTTTTTTTTTTTTAATTTATTTGATTTAATTGAATTGCTTTATTTATTGTTTGTTTATTTTATAAATTTTTTTTTCATATATTGTAATTTTTAGTGTTATTGCTTATTTTTTATTTTTATTTCTTATTTTGTTATTTTTATTTTTAAATTATATTTATTTAATTTTTTAAATGTTATTGTATTTTATGTTTTGCCCTTTTTTCTGTTCTGATTTCCTTTTTACTTTTACGGATAAAAAAATCAAAGCTGTTTTCTGCGTCAATCCTTAAGCTTCAGCTGGCGTTTGAGTTTTGATTTCAATCAATTAAATTCATACGTCGCCGCCAATATATTAATCACTTTTCGGCTGGTCGTATACTAGCATTTGTTTTAATTGTTTCGTAGGTATTAAACAGAAAACAGCTTTCTAGAATTACACGAGTACATACAAACATATGAGCTTGTATATTTATACACAGTTGTCAATACCAGATACATTAATTAAATTCCAGCTTAAAATATTTCCAAATTTCATTGGCAATTTCGAAAGCACTTTTCCCCCATTTTTTTTAATATTTTTCCATTTTTTTAATCCAAGTTTATCGCTCGCACCAATTGAAGTGACAGCATTTTGGAAATGCCTTCATATTTTCATTAAATTATAAATTTTTTTTATTAAATTATTAATTTTTTTATTAAATTATTATTTTTTTTTAAATTATTCATTTTTTTTATTAAATTATTAATTTTTTTATTAAATTATTATTTTTTTTTTAAATTATTCATTTTTTTTATTAAATTATTAATTTTTTGTTATTAAATAATTTTTTTTTATTAAATTGTTAATTTTTTTTTATTAAATTATAATTTTTTTTTTATTAAATTATAATTTTTTTTTTAATCAATTATTAATTTTTTTTATTAAATTATTAATTTTGTTTTATATTTTTTAAATTAGAAAAGAATTCGCCAAAATCGCTTAGACGGCTATGACGCCAATCAACAAAAAGAAAAAAAAAAATTAGTTACGCAGTTTTATTGCGCATTAAATTTTAGCACAATAAAGTGCAAGTTTGAAGCGGCTCAAAATTCTCTTAGATTTTTGATAATTTTTTTCCTGAAGTTCGTTCATTCGTTATATGAAATGTTCCCTATATCATAGCTTGATCTGACCATATTTGCCATAGTCGTGCTAGCGTTCTTCATCAATTGCCTTCAGTGCAAAAAATTGACAGCTTAGTGCTAAACATTTGATTTACAACGCCATCAAATAAAGACCCCACATAATTTGCTTTTTTCCCAACTGACAAACTACCTGTATGCAACATACATTTAAATTGCTAGGGAATACGGCAAACATTTCAGTAAAATATAAAGAAATAAATAATGGCAAATATGCCAGCAATTCATCTCGACAAATAATATCTACTGCAACTCAACAGGCATAATCGCGAAAAAATCAATAAATCAAATTTAGCACCCACTTGCTTTATTGAAAACTGGCGCAAATTCTGTGTCAGCGACAACGACAAACATGTATGTAGACAAACGTAACGACAAACTGGCTAACTGACTGTCTGACACCTCTCCCATACACGCACGTGCATAGATAGGAAGTCGGTATAGTTTGAACGCAACCGGACGGTCGATTGACGCGCGAGTCTCGCAGATATCTGCACTGTTCGTACTTTTTCACTATTTTTTCTCTATTTGTGGTTTATGTTGTTATTCTTTTTTTCTCTTTTTTTGTTTTTTGCTAAAATATGCCAGTTATTTATTATCAAGTTAGCAAATATTTGCCGTTCACTCACTACACGTTGCGCCGTTATCCACTGTAAGTTCGGGGCGCTTACATACCAGCCTACATACTTAGTTGTGGATCTACTTGTTGGTGATAGATATTTTGCTGCTCTCTATGCTGCTGGTTGTTAGTGGCTTCGCCGGTTGCGGTGGTGGCCGTAGAAGTGATTGGTGTGGCTGTTTCTTTAATTTTATACGTTGAATTTGCATAGATGCTCGCAAAAATCAAGTCACAGGCCATACATATATAAACACGCATACATATGCATTTACATTCGAAATACTAATACACAGAACAACAAGCGATATTACGGTTATAAACACCTGTGTGCGAAGTAATAGCAGTGCGACATATTGCGAAGTTTTCGCTATAACATAACGGATCCAAGCAGTTTTATATACCTTCACACAATATACATATTTTTTTTGATATTTTTTAGATTTCTTATAGAATGAAAGAAAAAAATTATACCATGAAAGAAAAAATGTGTTTTTTTTGTGTTTGTTTTTTATCTTTTTGAGAGTATTCTCGTGGTGCAAAGTAAAATAGTAAACTTATGAAGCTCCAGCTCCAGCGCGTGTTAGTAGAAACTAAGCCATTTATTGAAACTAAGAAATTTATAGAAACTAAGAGATTTATTGAAATTCCTTTTTCTCCAGTTTTTACTCCCACGTACTTCAATAGCTTGTCGCCCCTGCTTTGCTCTCATAAATACCGTAGCACTCGTGAATATCCTCAATGTGTTTGCGCAACAGCTCCACGTTCTTGGTTAATTTTTCGCAAATGGTATTTTCGCATGCAAATCGCGTATTCCAATTTTCTATTGTAGACTCAGCTCTTGTTTTTTGCCTTTTATTTGATATTCGCCTTTTGTGAGTTTCTTCGCTTGGTTGAGGCATTTTCTTTGTGGTTCAATCACTTAGTAAAACTACTATCGAAATTTGTATATTTGCATGCAACTACAAATTCCATCACCTAGCGGTGCTTGCGATTTTATTGCCAATTCGACAGACAATGTATCTCATTTTAGCGCCATAAAAATTATTACATTTGATTTAGTTGTTGAGAGGCTTATTTATGTGTTGTTATTTGTGTGCTACATTGGCCAATGAATGACTGCTTAAATTTTTAGTGGCGTAAAATTTGTGTTAAGCTACAATTTATTTTTCATTGGCTTAATTTTTAATGCAACTTTATATATGTACATACATACATATATTTGTATGTACAAAGTGGCGCAAAATTAATCATCTAGTTTTATTTAACTTTTAAATTAAATAAAAGATAATAATATTAAAAAAAAATAAAAATAAAATATAAAAAAATTATAAAAAAAAATAAAAAATAATAATAATAAAAAAAATAATAGTAAAAAAAATAAAAAAAAAATAATAAAAAAATTTAAAAATTAAACAAAATCGAAAAAAGTAATAAAAAAATAGAAAAAAATATAAAAACAATTAAAATTAAATAAAATTAAAAAAAAAATTAAATAAAACTAAAAAAAATAAAAATAGAAGAATAGTAAAAAATATAAAAAAAAATATAAAAAAATAACAAATAATAAAAAAAAATAAAATTATATGTAATAAAAAAATAAAATAAAATTAAAAAATATAAAAAAATAATATAAAATAAAAAAATTAAAAAAAAAAATCAAATGGAAAAAAAAATTAAAATTAAAAAAAAAAAATGAAATAAAACTAAAAAAAATTAAAAAACAAACAGAAAAAAATACAAAAAATTGAGAATAATATGCAAAAAATAAAAATAAATAAAATAAAAGAAGTAAGAAAAAAAAAACAAAAAAAGTAAGAAAAACCAAAAAAACAACAAAAAAATAATAAAAAATAATTGTCGCACATATTAAAAAAAGTGTCTTGTCGTAAAAATATGTTATAAAAATTAGGTTGCAATAAAAAAGATTTACAAAAACAGTTTTAAATAAAAACTATATTAGTTTGACATAAAGAAGATTTACCATGAAAACAGGTTGCTATAAAAATTAGTTTGCCATAAAAATTAGTTGTTTATGAAAAATGGGTTGCCATTAAAAATGTTTTGCCATACACATTTTTCCATATATAAAATGTTTTGCCATAAAAAAGTGTTCGCCCTATTTGGCCAAACAAATTTCTGTGCTAAAAAATATGATATACTCGTAACTATCGTTTTTCTGTTTATGATTTGATATAAGAATTTAGACATCTAGACAAGAGACATCTATTTAATTGTAGAAAAAGTGTTTTTCTGAAAGCGAAATCGTTTTCGAAGCCTATTGTGGACAAGTGGTTTCTGTTGTTGCAGTTCACTAGGCCCTGCCAGTGCGCTGTATTTAATGATCGTCATCGTCTAACTCATTTAATAGTTGGCCCAGGAAGCGTGCTGTGTCGACAGGTTTGGTCCAGAGGGAGCATGCTGGACATATGTATGTATGTTGTGTATGTCGGGGTCGATTTTGGATATGTAGGAGTTTAACCTGCTACAATAACAAGAACGCAGTTGAGTCAAAGGTATGCATGCCTGACGAAGCAGCTGAAGCTCTTCGTCTGCGATGGGTGGTGATTAGACTGCGATGACAGCATTTGGGGGTCGGTAGTTTAGGTAGGTGGCAAGAGACTCGTGATAAATGTCGTTTGATAACGGTCATTATACTGTCCGGTCCGCTCCTGGATCTGGTGGGTTTTTCCAAACATGGTCGGCAGGCAATATCAAACATCCGAGTGCATTAATGCGACGCCTTCTCATGAAATCCATGTGCTGTTTGAAGTCGGTATAAAACTGAACGCCCCTTTGGGGGAAAAACTCAAGCCGCACACAACAAATTGTAGGAGAAGCTCGTGCAAACAGCTAATGCATAAATCGATTTGTATCCGCTACTGGAACTCTGCTGTTGCATTTTTAGTTTTTTGCCAGCATATTTGGGTTATGCTTTTACATGAACAAAAAGTTTCAGTTAGAACTAAGGATGCGAAAAAATGGACATTTGGGGGTCAAATAAATCGAGAATATGAGAAAATTTATTCTATTTATTTTTTTGTCTTAAATCGGTCTTAATTAGTTTATTTATTTTTATATATTAAGTAAAATTTAAAGGTGACATATTTAGATGCTAAACTAGCTGGTCATGCTTTCGCAGCCTTGATTCGATTTTAAAAAATGCGTGAGAAAAGATCTTCGTAAAGTTTTGTATCCTTGAATTCCTCAAGTACAGGGTGGCTGATGAAAGCCGCTACCAAAAAAAAATTTAATAACTTTTCTTCTTTTTAAGTTATCTGTTCCATTTTTGTTTTAATTTGCAGATTGATCTTTAAAATTTATTAAAATGGATAACTGGGACACGCAAACAAGAATTTGGATAGTCCGCCGCTATCACGCACTGGAGTCCGTAGTTTTGGTACAGAGAGAGTACAGGCGGATGTTTGGCGGCGATCCCCCGAGCAGATGGACCATAATGAGACTGGTGAATAATTTTGCTGAGCAAGGAACAGTCGCAAGAAGGCCTTATCATCGAAACCCACCAGTTCGGACGGAGGAAACGATCGCTGCTGTAGCTGCATCTATACAAAGCAATCCAAGGGTTTCAACAAGAAGCTTATCTGCTTAACTTGGTGTCAGCCGACAGTCTTTGCAAACAATAATGCACAAAGATTTAGACTTATTTCCCTACAAAATTCAAGTGGTTAACAAACTGAATGCAGCAGACTTGCCGATTCGCTTGGAATTTTGCCAGAAGATCCTGCAAATGGTGGAAGAAGACCAAAACATGTTAAACTGCCTTTTCATGTCTGATGAGGCCCATTTCGATTTAAACGGCAATGTGAACAAACAAAATTGTCGAATATGGAGTACTTCTAACCCACAGATACTCCATGAGACGGAATTGCATCCTCTTCGCGTGACAGTGAGGTGTGCGGTTTCTTCACGCTGTATTGTCGGGCCTTATTTTTTTGAAGAAAATGGTCACACCGTTACGGTTACTGGAGACCGTTGTTTGAAAATGCTGAAAGAATTTTTCTATCCAGAACTACGCCTAAAGAGAATTCCTTTCAACTCTGTGTGGTTTCAACAAGATGGGGCAACGTCTCACATAGCCCAGACTGTTATGACAGAGTTGCGACGAAAATTTCCCAATAAACTGATTTCAAGAAACTCCGAATTTCGTTGGCCCCCCAGGTCGCCTGACCTTACTGCACCTGACTTTTTCTTGTGGGGTTTATGTAAACAAGAAGTTTATAAAACAAAGCCAACAAATTTGGATGAACTAAAACAATCCATTCGGGCAACAATTGCGGCTATTCCTGTCGCAACTCTCAAAGCAGCAATGAACAACTTTTTACTAAGATGCCGCACTTGTGTCAACGAGCATGGGGGGCATTTAAATTCAATTATTTTTAAAACTAGTTAAGCTACATATAATAAAATTTAATGAATACTTAATCCTGCCAATCATCTGAATATTGAAGATTATTAGTCAGCATTCAACACTAAGTATTTATATATTTTACTACACATCTCAGACTAGACCGAGTGACCGGCACCACCGACGGCCTTGGCAGAAAGCCAAAAGTGTGACCGCGCTGAATCAGCCACAGCGTTGCATATGTAATTAGCAGTTCTCCCCCAACTTCTCCAGTTCCCTAGTAGCCACTCGCACGGAAAATTGAAAGCATTTTTTAACCGCCCTCGCAATACAAATTTTTAGTAATTTAAATTTCGTCACACTCACAGCAGCTGCCAATGCCTATAGTATATATGTACATAGACATGTGAAAAAATATCAAAATTAAAACAATATTTAAAATTAGGTTTATTTCGTTTGTTTTTAATTGCTTTTTGCATTTGATTTCCAATTGTAATTTTATGGCTGCCGATAAATGAGCGTCACTTGCAGTACTAACAGCTACGCACCCCGGCCGCTGACCTACATATATACACACACACACACACGAATACCAAATAGCAGAAATTCTGGTTGACACTAAACCTACCTGCTTTATCGACAATTAACACCTTAAGTGCTTGCGTGGGCAAATATTTAACGACTTTATTTGTGTGGTTTTTTGTTTTGGCAATTTAAATATTATATTTTCTTGCACGCAAATTTTCAAACCCGTTTTTTTTTTAATTTACAAACTTCGATATGTAAACATGTATTAAAATATTTGTTCATATTTGTGTCTTAGTTTAAATTTCATTCACGTGCTTAGTTTGGTTGGTGGTTAGTTAGTTGCTAATTAGCTGCTAATAGGCCATGAATATTAAACAACCCTCTTTCACGCTCTCAGCTGTTGTTACAACCAAATGCTGTAGCATTGTTATTGGCAAAAAACCTATTCGTTGGTTGGTCGTTTTATGGTTTCTTGAATTCTAGGATTCTTATGCCGAGTTTTTGCTTTCAGTTAATATCTGTTCATGTTTATGTTTCTGCTAAATTGCAAATGATTTTCTGTTTTGTTTTTTGTTCTTTTTAATATTAAAGTCTGCTCATGGCTGCCAGTCATCACAATGTTGACATACATTTGTCAGGTAAAAAAAAACAACAAGTAAGCACTTTTCAACAGCTTTCACAAGAAATACAAAAAGCAAAAAACGAAAAAAAAAAAAAAATCGTCACAAAAGCAATGAAGGCTGTTCATCTCTGGTCATTAGAAAATTGCAAATATTGATTTATGGCGTCAAATTTGTGTGATATTAATAGCCACTGTTTTGTGGAAGTTGAACAACATTGAAAATTTAGTAGTCTGCGAGTGTTTTGCGCCTGAAATATATGTAGTTCTTCTGATCGCTTGGTAAATTTAATTATAGTCAGCTGCGGTGCGAGTTATTTGGGTATTCGGTGCAAATTTTATTTTGAACAATTTTTCGTATTAGAAATTTTCTATCAAACATATTTGTCATTTCGCAGAGCGAGCATCCTCGAGCTGCAATGAAAGCATATGAAATTCATAAATAATTAATAAAAATACATTTAGTTAATTACTTTTATGAATAGTTTCGTTTGGCAAAAATATGTGCCACAAGTGTTTAACTGCTTGCAGCTAGAAATAAAATACCGTTAAAGAAATTCGAAACCAAGTATGAGCGCAGCATAGCATAACATAACATAACATAAAATAACGGAAAGCATAACACAACATAACGAGAAGCATAACATAACATAGCAAAACATAACATAACATAGTACAACATAGCATAACAGACCGTATTATTATTCTGAGAGGATTTGGTATTGTGACCTGAAAGATACATATACGGATATACTGCCCACCCACGACACAACGTAGTATAACAGAAAATAATATTGCAAAGCATAACGCAACATATCCTAATATAGGATAACAGAACTTACTCTAGCATTTTGATTTGTATGCCTAAATTGTTTCACTTAAATAAAATTAGAAAATAACATTGCATAGCACAACGTAACATAACGGAATATATCAAAACATAGCATAACAGCACTTACTCTAGCATTTTGATTTGTATAGCTACATTTTTTCACTTATTACACTTATTACACAAAATTAGAAAACAACATTGCATAACATAACGAACATAGCACAACATAACATAGCATAACATAACTTACTATTGAATTTTTATTTGAATACCTAAATTTTTTCGCTTATTACTTAAATAAAATTAATAATATAAATAACATTGCATAGCACATCACAGCATAACGGAACATACCATAACAACGCATAACAGAACTTACTCTAGCATTTTGATTTGTGTACCTAAATTTGTTCTCTTATTACGTAAATAAAATTATAAAACAACATTGCATAGCATACCGTAACATAACGGAACATATCACAACAAAGCATAACATAACTTACTCTAGCATTTTGATTTGTGCATTAACATATTTTCAGTTATTAGATAAATAAAAATAGAAAATAATATTGCATAGCAGAACGCAACATAGCCCAACATATCATAGCATAGCATAACATAACTTGCTCTAGCATTCTGATTTGTATACCCACATTTTTTCGCCTATTACTTAAATAAAATTAATATATAACATTGCATAACATAACGAACATAGCACAACTTAACATAGCATAACAGAACTTACTCTAGCATTTTGATTTGTATACCCAAAGTTTTTCGCTTTGGGGTAAAAATTATAAAACAACATTGCATAGCACTGCGTAACGTAACATATCATAACAAAGCATAAGAGAACTTACTCTAGCATTTTGATTTGTGTACCTAGATTTTTTCACTATTACCGTTGGAGCATGTCTTACCAACACCACGGAAGACTTAAACCCTTGCACGCAACAATAAAATCGCAGTGTTTGGCACCGCCCGCTTTAAGGTCTATACGTAAGGCAATACCTTAGACTTTATAAGCACATTGCATTTAGATTTATCTCAGTTTGTTTTAAAATTGAACGAAATAAAACAGCAAACAGGGCCGCTTCTCATATAAAGAATATTTTTCATTTCGTCGGTCCGCCAGTTATTCTTAATTACTTAAAAACGGCTGCGTTGTTATGCCCATTTTGTGATTTATGGAAAAGTAAATGTAGTTCCTTTTCCCTTGAAAACGCATTTATATCCCAAAGCGTCTCGGTTGCGACCAGAAAAAATTCTCATTGCGGCATCCCAAGATAGTGCGTTGAGTAGCTCACATATTAGAGTTCTCAAACCCATTGTCCAATAGCTCGAGCGAATGAGCTTCGAGTATCCGCCCACCTCATGATGCTCATAACCTGAAAATCTTCGAGCGTGAGCTCTCGTTATTTCGGGCACTTTGAGCGACACTTGTTCGAGGGAGTATAGAGATCTACTCGCACTGCTAGATAGTCAAGCCCACTTCAACGCAGGGTTTAGATAGAGCTCCTCAGATTAGTGCATTTAATTTGGTAAATGAGCTTAGCTTTATTTCACGGTGGGCTTATGGATCGTAGTAGTAACGGCTGATACTTGATCGAGCACACAACTTTTCTGACTTCATGCGCTACAAAATCTATTACCATTATATATCCACACATGCACATAAGACGAATGCAAATAATTAAGATTGCTTTTAATTGCACATGACGAATATTAGAAATTACAAAAACAAAAAATTACCTTTCTATATTTGAGCAGCTCACACATTTATCATTGTTTAATGCCGTCGAGTGTATGATTTCTACGAGCAAGTGTCTGTCTTGACGTTCGTCATTTGACAAATATTTAAATATTTAATGAAAGCTGCAGACAACATTTATACCCACACACACGCGTACATGCATATTTTTTATGATTATTTTCTTTTATAATATATTTCACACTTTTATCTCGTTGCCGGCGACTTGTTGCAATTTATATTTCTTAATTATTATAACTTTGGTTTTCTTTTTCTTGAAATAAAAATTATAACTGTCACGAGAATGATTAGTGCAATTAAACGTTTGTTTGCGGCATTCGAATTCAAAGGAAAATGTAAAGAAGAGCGTGCGAAATTGACTCACAACAGGTACATCGTTCAGAGGTGGGCACGGGCGTCGGAATTTGCATATGTCACGTACCTTGGTGGAAAAATACAAATACACGGGATTGTTACGGTCAAAGAGGAAAGAAAATTAAGAAGTTAAAAAAAATTCGAATTTATATTTAATGCTAAGAGAAGGGAAAGTTGGGTTATCCATCATTAAATCGGAGTTGAACCCATTTGCACTGAAACGAAGCTTGACAGCACTGAACTGAGCTCCCGATGTGTATTCCATTAAAATATTAGGTGCGCAACTAAGTTCCCGCTGTTTGTCAATACATGCCACCAGCAGTGTGTGCTAGTCGATTCTAACATAACCTAAATGTCGTAAACCGAGCTTAGGCATATGGTAAACGAACTGCTTCGACACATTAGTGATTTTGTTTTGGTAACATATACTTTTGGTTTTGTGAAAATGTCATTTGCAGGAAGTGTTGATTTTCCTCTTTTATTCGAAAAAAACTAGCGGCTGAAGCGCATCGAGAGCTACAAAAGGTTTTGCTGCTTTAAGTGAGACAACGTGCCGAGATTGGTTCCGTCGCTTCAAAGATGGAGATTTTAATGTTGACGACCGTCCGCGTGAAGGAAGGCCAAAACCTTCGAAGACGCTTGGAGGCATTGCTCAATGAGTATCCGTGTCATACGCAAGAAGAGTTTGCTTCAGTATTAGGAGTTACCCGCCAATCCATTTCCAAGAGATTGCATACTTTGGGAATGATTCAGAAACAGGGGATTTGGGTTCCTTATGAGTTAAAACCAAGGAATGTTGAACGTCGTTGTTTCGCCTGTGAACAACTGCTCCAGCGGCAAAAAAGGAAGGGTTTTCTTCATGTCATCGTAACGGGTGACGAAAAATGGATTCATTACAGCAAGCCAAAGAAAAGAAAGTCATGGGGGACTGCCCGGTCATGCTTCTACGTCGTCGCCTCGGCCGAATATTCACGCTGCGAAGGTTATGCTATGTATTTGGTGGCACCAAGTTGGTGTTATTTTATTATGAACTGTTAAAACCGGAGAGGCATGAAAAAGTGATTCTATAGCATGACAACGCTCGGCCTCACGTTGCCAAACCCGTTAAAACCTACCTGGAAACACTGATATGGGAAATCCCACCCCACACGCCATATTCTCCAGATATTGCGCCGTCCGATCAGGTGTTCCGATCGATGGCACATGGTCTAGCTGACAAGCAGTTCCATTTATATGAAGACATCAAAAAATGGATAGCCTCAAAAGATGAACAGTTTTACCGCGACGGTATACGAGATCTACCAGAAACATGGGAAAAAGTAGTAGCCAGTGATGGGCAAAACTTTCAATGATTCACTTGCAACCATTTTCTCAGAATAAAGTTGTACTTTCATCAAAAAACAGCGAGAACTTAGTTGCGCACCTAATAAATTTTAACAACACTATTAAAATTCTATGCAGGCAAAAAATCTTATTAAACATAAGAGTTAATTGACGTAAATTTCCATAAATTCAAAAAATTTCTCTTATAAATTCTTCGCTTTCCAAAAACAAAAAGAAAAAAGTATCGGTGTAGGTGCTTTCAGCAAAATTGTGCAATGCGAGTGTGTCAAATGCCTCTTCTGCGATATAAATGTACGAACGTATCTTGTAAATTTTTAAGTGTTGCATTTTTTTTTTCGAAATTTTTTGTCGCCAATTTGTATTCCTACACGCAAAAATTCTTTGCTCTTTACTTGCAATCCAATTCATAGACGCGTGAGCCGTCATCTATAATCCAATGTGGGTTGAGTGCTGCTCCAACAACAGTAACAGTCGTAAAGGTATGCATAATTAAAATGTGGATGTCTATATGCATACATGCGTACGCACACACATACAGATTTATATACAAATGTGCTTGCGATTACAACAAAGCAACAAAAAAGAAAAAAACCAACATAAAAGCGAGTAATGAAAAACATAAACTGGAAACTGAAAACTGCAGAGATATTAAGTATGTGGATAGTCGAGAGTAGAGCAACAGCAACAATAACAACAACAAAGAAAAGTAAAAACTAAAAAAAATACTGAAATGCTGAAATACTTGGCGCTTTCTCAATGCATTCACCCCACTTGTGAATAATAATTCAATGGGCTCGTTGTTGTTGTTGTTTTTTGTTGCCGCATCACCAGCAACATATTTGTGGGCATGAAAGGGCTTCTTGTGCGAATGCGGCGGCGCATCTTTATACGCACCAACAACTCGTTCGATCGTTCATTCACCACAAACTCGCTCACACGCTGCCAGTTGAGCTCTTCTGTTGTTGTTGCTGCTGCTAGTAATTTTCTCCTCTACTTTGATTTGTTGGTTTACCCACTGCAGCTGGCACATGCAGCTATGCTTTATTATTGTTATTGGTTTCTTATTTTTTGTTTTTTGAATAAAACTTTTTTTATAATTAATTCTGGTCTTCTCTTAGTTATTTGTAGTGATTTTTTCAGAAAAGATTTTTGAAAAATAATTCATACGGTTTTAGCTCAATAAGCAGCATCAGTGGTATCAGCAGCACATCATTTGTTCAATCAAGCATCACATAGCCGCACCAGCTCACCACCGCGCCCTCTCCTCCGCCTATCACTCTCAGTTTGCATAGCTTTCCGCTCATTTCCTAAATATGTGTATGTATGCCGCAGTGCTGCTGTCACTTGCCGCCACTGAATTTGTGTTGGCGACGTGTGCTGTAGTCAGCTTTTAATATTTCTCCGTATCTCTGCTGCTCTTATTTCATCAATGCATTCTTTTTTCTTGATTTTTTGTGTAGTATTTCTTTTTGCTTTGCTGAATCATTGCCAAATATTTTCTTGCAACACATTTTTGTGTGCATGTGTGAGTGTGTGTGTGTGTGTGCACAGGTATTTATTTATATCTTTATTTTATTTTGTTATGTCGCCAAACTGTCACAAATTGAAATTTTATGTAATTATTGTACAATAACAATAAATACAATGTGGTACTGTTGTCAACACTTGGTACTTAAGCCCTCGGGCGGCAAATCGCATGCATAAATTCGCTTATGTGTGTAGGCATATGTATATGTATGTATGTATGGCTGGATGTACATATGATTTTGTGTGATGTTTATGAGTTTGAATATGTGTGTGTGGGCGCGTAAAGTGTTGCAATGCTCAACAGTGTGATTAATTGCTTTTGGCACAGCCGATTGCTGGTTTCGTAAAATTAAAAATTAAAATAGTGTTTTAGAATTATTTATTTATTTTCAAAATGTATTTATGAGAATTTAATACCTGTTTGCACATTTTGTTCAGCTCGTTTCGATAAACGAAATTTAAACATTGTTTGCAGTCATAAAACTGACGTCTTTAATCCTTTAACGTTTCCGCAAACTCTGAAAAAAGGGTTAAAAAATATTAATTAATAAAAAAAATATTTACACAAAGATGTTTATAAACAAAAACGATTTATAATAAAAAAATTTGTAAAAAGATTTATAAAAAAAATATTTATAATAAAAAGATTTATAAAATAACAGTTTTAAAAAAACAAGATATATAAAAAAAAAATATATATATAAAAATAAAGGTATATGAATGATTTATGTGCAAGATTTATAAAAACAAAAAAATTATAAACAAAAGATTTATAAGAAGCAAGATTTATAAAAAGCAAGATTTATAAAAAAGGCCTTATAATGCAAACACTTATAAAAAAATTAAAAAAGAAATATTCATAATAAAAAGATTTATAAAAAAAAATTAAAAAAAAAATATTTATAATAAAAAGATTTATAAAAAAAGATTTATATAAAAAAGGTTTATAAAAAAACCATGCATAAAAGATATTTATAAAAAAGGAATTATAAAAAATATTTGTAAAACCAACATTTATAAAACAATATTTATAAAAAAAACAATATATAAAAATATTTATAAAAAACAATTTATATAAAAAATTAAAAACAATATATTAATGAAAAACATATTTATATAGAAAATACGATATTTATAAAAAAAACAGATTTATAATGAAACAAAAGATTTATAATAAAAAGATTTATAAAAACAACATTTATAAAAAACAGATTTATAGAAACAACGATATTTATAAAAAATATATAAAGGAGGATTTATAAAAAAACGATTTATAACAAAACTAAAGATTTATAATAAAAGGATTTATAAAAAAAGATTTATAATAAAAAGATTTATAAAAACAAGATTTATAAAAAAAAATTGTCAAAAAAAGGGTTTATAAAAACAGATTGAAAACAAAAGAATATATAAAAAAGGATATATAAAAAAAGATTTATCAAAAACGAGATTTATGAAAAACGAGATTTATAAAAAAAGGATAAAAAAGAGAATTATAAAAAAAAATATTTATAAAAAAATATTTTTAAAAAAATATTTATACAAAATATATTTATAAAAACAGATTTAAAAAAATATTTATAAAAAAAAAGATTTCTAAAAAAATATTAATAAAAACAAATGTTTTTATAATAAAATTAAATTTTAGTATAATATAACAAAATTTAAGTTTGAAGTGGCTAAAAATTCTTGTTGATGTTTGATTTCTTTTTCCGACGGTGTTTTGCATTCATTCAATATAAGAAAAAATGTCATGTATTCGTTATATGGAAAACATGCGCAACACTAAAGTGCTGTAAAGTTTGATTGTACTATATTTGAAATTTAGATGAAACTTTGGCGAATTTTTATATACCTTCAACTACAAAGTCCTTAAATTGGTTTTCATTTAACGAAGGGAGAAAGTAATACAACCTAATTTGATGAATTTATGTTTATTTAAGTGAGACATATATTTGCCACAGTCACTAAAGGGTTAAAGTTTTGATATTTCAGTTGACAAGGTTCTAACTACGGTTTATGGGAAATGCGGCTAAGAAATAATATCTGTCGTACAGCGTTTTTAAAGTTTACATCAGAATCTTATTTTAGAAGGTTGGGGAATTTGCTCTTTTTTTAGAATAAAACAACGTACAAATTCAAGAGATTCAGATAACTTCATATAGATGTTGGGAAGAAACTAGTGGATGGGAAAGAAATGCGGACTAACATAGCAAGAATTGTTATTGCGCCTGATGCTAGTAATTGGGATACGGTACACTAGACAGAAATAGTTTGACCTTCAGGTTCCGTTTCAGTCGCGGCTTTTAGGAGTTGGATGCTAACATTTAATCAGCGAAACAAAAAGCCAATCGCTTTACTGATTTAAGTCACTCTAATTTGAACGAACACTCAAATAGGGTGTACGTGTATATATATATATATATATATATATATATATATAATATGAACGAGCCAATGGCTATACTAATTTGTTTGCCTTATTGCATTGTAATAATCTTTATCCTAATAGCACATAATGCCTTCATGATTTGTTGTTGTTGATATAACTGATTTTCATTGGAAAAGAAACTCGAACTTGAATAGCTCATAACCATATAATTGCAGGCACAAAGTATGCGTTGCACTTGAACACTGATAAGCACTTACACTTATTGAAAATTCTGATTTTTTTATTATACAAAAAAAATTAAAAGTTAAAGTTTTATGCTTTCAATTGCATAAAAATCGCTCGCTTCTAAAGTTGATATGTTCGTCGATTGTTTATTAACTCAATTTACATAGTCCAATTATTTGGAAGCAAAAAACAAAAACATGCATTACTTAAGCCAATAAACGTAAACCCTTGCAGCAGAGCCTTTTAACGCCTTGTGCCTTTGAGGTGCGCTGGCATGAACATCCTTCGATTCATGCCACATGAGCTGATGTACATCCACTTCTTTTATATTTTCCATTATAAGGATTTGATGGATTCACTCATTTACTGCGAGTGACTGATTTATGACAACTATCAGCTGGGCGGTCATAAAACAGTGAATGATAAACGCGCTTTTAGCAAAGTGCTGCACAACGAAAAGGAGTGCTTCGGTTGCTATACCCTTTTCATACATATATGTAAACGAGTTGTTGCTGGAATGACTTTTATTGCGAAAGTGCTTTAAGCTGGCTGTAAAAAAATTATGATTAGAGTTGATAGATTCTCAACTACCAGTTCACATGGCCATTTCAATGCATACATAAATAGGCCTTTATTCTGAGGTATGTGTTTACATATAAATGTACTGTGATGTATACATATATATATAGGCAAATGGATTGTTGTGTTTGTAATGAAATTTAAAGTATTTTAATTGGCGCTCTTGCTTTTGGGTTTTTATTGTCGAAAAATTCCAACACGCCAGTAACGTGGCTACATATGCAAATTTATATCAAATTTATGTAGCCACATGCATATCTGTACATGTATATGTACAGTAAGTGCATTAAAATGAACATGTCACTGGATGTCACTTGGTCGACCTTGCGAATGCGTGAGATTTGCGTACACACATACACACATACATGTGTTGTGTATACCTACCATACTTCGGTATGTGTATCCGAAATTCCCTACAACACAAAAGCCAACGAAACCAAAAAAAAAAAAGAAAAAACAAAAACCGACTCCACTTACTTACCCATAACACTTACATTCTTCAACGCGAGCATGTTTTTTTTTTACGCAATCTGTGTGAATCGTTCGGCATATCTGAAACGAGTAAAACTCCCACACAATCGTTAAACAATGAAGCAGTTGCCTGCTATTCGGGTTTTTTTCGTTTTTCAAACTAAATAAAACAGCTGCGGCTATCAACAACATCTTTCACGCTCATTTGCAAAATATGCTGGTATGACAAATGAAAAAAGCACACATTTTTTTAGTTAATTTATTTTCGCCACATTTATTTACATTTGCTATTTCGTCATACATACACACGAAAAAACAACAAAAAACAAACAAGCTTCGACTGCCGCCACAGAAGCGTGGAATCAAAACAAAACATGAAATCAGCGCATTCCAAAATTAGTTAATTTTCACGTTCAACTAAATCGGCTGAATTGGCGCATTTTTGTGTGGGGGTCCCTTGTTTTCACGTGATTTGCGACGTGCTGGCGTTTGCTTATGTTTTATATCATTTTTTGTTGAAATCATTCGTGTGAATTTTATTATTCTTAGGGTTGGAAGTGTTTGAATTTTTTTAGCCTTTTTTGTGGTGTATGTTTTTGTTTTTAATTGTTGTTTTTTGATAAAATTTTGAATTTAATATTTTTTTTGATACAATTTTTAATTTTTTTTTTAATTTAATAGCTTTTTTGTCTAATACTTTTTCTCTCTTAATTTTTCTTATATATAGTTTTAATAGATATTTCACGCTTTCTTCTGTGTTTTTTTATTTATGCGCTGCATAAATCATTCGAAAACAAAGAATTAATCGCCCTCACCCTCTTCGCTGTTCGTTCCACTGCTTCGTGTTTGGCCTTTTGTTTTATATTTTCTATTTCTTTATGTTTGATTTATGCATTTTGTCTAGCTTTCGACTGTTCCAGCTGTTTCGGCGAATTCATTAGGAAACGGTATTATAAAATTGACATGGCCAATCCCCTTTTATATCTACTTTATTATATTCATGACCACGGACAAGTTGACTGGAGTGTTGCAAATGCAAACACAGTGTTTAGGTCACGTTTAAAGTTTTGCGAAAATATTGGTTGATGTAAGAAGTTCTCAACCTGCTTTCACTTTAGTTTGTAGATAAAATTAACATAGTTATGCTAAACGTTGACTTTAATCACTCTTTCGCTGCACACTCTGGTGCTAAGATTGCTTTTAATTAATTTACTAGTGGTTTTCAAACTCTGCATCTAATATGAAGATTCCAAAAAAAAAAAAATGGAACTATACGACTTGAAGATGATACTTACCGCATTCGGCACACTGAAGAGCTAGAAACAGTTATCAGAGATGCAAATTTTATCAGATAAGTTAAAGCGCATAGAATTCGAAGGTACGGCTACATTTTGCGAATGAGCAAAGAAAGGTCTTTGAAACAAATCCACAAGGCTACAGAAGATGAGGTCGGCCGAGATAAAGATGGAGAGTCAGAATAAGACATACGAACTCTGGGCATATCTGATCTCCAAAGAAAAGCTGAAGACGGAGTGACGTGCAGGCGAATTATAACGGAAGCAATGACTCACACTGAACTGTGATGATGATGCTGATAATCTAATACGAGGTGGCGCAAAATTAATCACCCTATAGGAATTCGAAGAACAAGGTTCGAAACTTCGTGAAACACCAAAATGAAGATAGAAAGAAAGAGTTTTCTTTCTGGAAGACGCTCGAACCTACTCCAAAAATTATCTGATTTTTCACCAGGTATGGAAACTAATGAAAAAAAGTATTTTCTAATAGCAGTCGCGCTTCGGCAGGCAATGGCAAACCTCCGAAAGTATTTTTGCCATGAAAAAGCTCCTCATAAAAAATATTTGCCTTTCGGAGTCGGTTTAAAACTGTAGCTTACGGAACAACATCAAGACGCCCGCCATAAATAGGAGGAAGAGCTCGGCCTAACACCCAAAAAGGGTTCAAGCGCCAATTGGGCGTCTTCTTTAAGAATAATATTTCAGCTTTCTCTGAGTAAATTTTTTGCTCTAAAAATGTTGTTTTCCGTTAACCCATTAGTAAAGATGGCGGGAGAGCCTGGACACATAAGCGCGGATACATAATACAGTTCACCCATTCGCATATTCTTGGTAGAAAATGCTGTTGGTGTGGTATTTGCCATGTAAATCAAAAGGAAGAAGACTTAGTCGAAGCGCTAAAGCCTTTATAGAAAGGTTTGGAGAGCAGAGTACCTGTGATAACCAGTGATGCTGCCGGTCGCGCACTTTTAATTTTGTTTCTAGATGTGGTCTTTTCTATAGGTGGCCATCAAACGAAGACTCCATAGAACAGAAGTTTAGAGCGATAACGCCTTACATGGCATGTTCTTCAAAGTGCTGGTCTTTGTTGATTTTTCTATCAAAAAGTGTATAGAGATATTTCAATTTGGTATGGAATGTAAGCTCCATTCCCTGTAGAGGAGAGACGCTGGTTGAAAAGAAAGATTTTAATTTCTGTAAGTTATAGTCGCCTCGAAGTAGCAGAATGACTTGGGTTTTACCTCATCAACGAATGTTGTTTCGTCGTTTTAACTCTGTTAAAATTATTTACTTACTGCTGTCCGGATCTTCTCGTGAAGTATAGGGCCTGTGGTTTCGTACATCATGTTGACATTTCGGCATGAATTTTGCACCTCCATATCCGTTGTGCCGGCTGCATTGTGTGCAAGGGGATTTTCCGGAACTAACTGATTAGCCCATGGAGATGTATTTCCATTAGGATTTGGATCCATGCCTAAACATCAGTATTGGGTAAAGAGTCAATGTTTGATGAGTTCAAGGACCGTTGAGTAAATTTTTATAACGAACCGCTTGATTCAAGCTCCAGCCGCACCTAACATGCTGAGGTTTAGAATGCATTTTTAATGAAGCTTCCCTTCTTCCGGCTTGTTTGCTCTGCGGGAGATACTTCATTTCCCTCCTACCGCCTATATCTGTCCTGCTCCTGGAAAGATGGGCCTTGCGTCAACTCAGCGAGCGCTGGCCTATTGCGCAAACGTGCAAAGTCGCGACATCTTTCTGGCCACGGGTAGATCGAGGGAATATCTAAGGCTAACAAAGCCGCATCCCTCGAATTAGGTAGGTAACCTTACCGGGCATTGTCCGTTAGATATCCATGCGGTGAGGCTTGGGATTGCTTCAAGTCCTTTATGCTGAAGCTGTCTGGAGGACTTGGTGGAATCATTTCAGCACCTTCTCTGTTGCCCCGTTCTCGTCGGTTATTTGTTTAGGCTCTCACTTTTTCGCTACACCTGCGGATATGGCGGGTTTAAATATCATACTTCTGGAGAAATTCAACAGTAGTTTCAAGCGATTAATACGAACATAAATCGACGCGTTGGTCGTCATCCTCTAATCCAAAGTCCCTTCTTTTTCAACCTGTTTGGTTTCTTCCCTTCTTATTTTCCCTGCCCTCCACTCTGTATGGCATCACAACGGAAAGATTTTGAATATATGTCTAGGGGGCCCCTCGCAAGAGGCAGCCATTTAACCTAACCTAACTTATTCCTACTCATATCTGGGAAGCGTTCGCTATACGCCACCTGCGACACTCTCTCTTAGGGCTTGCAACCATCTACCGAGGGATAAATGTTAAAACCGCAAATAGTAAATCTCACTATATGTTGATCGTTGGAAGTTCATTGTATTTGGTCGTGAAAACCATAGCTGCGCTAAGGCAGACAGAAGAACGGGCAGACCAACTGTTGAATGAAATTTTTATGTTTATACGGCTAAAGTTCTGATAAGCGCATTTTAGCGATGTAGTTGTAATCCCAAACATTACAGTTTGTTAAAATGTCCTTTTTTGTGACTTCCGTTAAATCCTCTACAAGCAAATTTTAATAATGAATCAAATTCTCCAAAGCTAATTAATTTTTTTCTTTTGTCTTTGATAAGCTTCATAATAAATTTCTAGAATTGACATCCTTTGCTAAAACACTGTTCACTGATTGTGATTGCGCGCCTCTTACTAGAAGTTGCTAGTTGCCAATTGCCCATCGTCCATTACTTCCAACCATTTGGTTGCTGTCAACTTCGTCGTCCATTTGTGCCGCTAATGGTGATGGTAGTGGTGGTGGTGGTTGGTGGTGTTTGCTGTTTGCTGTGAAGTGGATCTAGCGGCAGTTGTTTCAGTTATTTGTTGATGTTGACGTTGTTGTTGTTGCTGTTGTTGCTAGTGGTTAAATTAACTTTTGCAATTCGCGTGTCATTGCTGACAACTGGCTATAAACAACCACGCCAAATAGCAACGTGCAACAATTGGGAGCGTTCAACTGGCGCAACGACTGACATCCAGTCAACCGAAGGACAGACGGCACAAAAATATAACTGCACACACACACACACAGATATTTATGCATTAAAAGCTACAAAATAGTAAGAGAGACGAGCAGACAAATCAACTCGCTGTCTGGCAGACAGTTCAATGCGGTGGACAGCAGCAAAATATGTGCATTCGTTCGTCCGCATGTCCGTCCGTTAGTCAGTCAGTCATGCAACAAGATATTCTCATATATATATATATATGTTTGTATGTATGCAGTATTATGAGTATATACGAAGGGGCCTGCTGTTGCTTGTACTTGACACAGCAGATAAGATATTTACATTTTTCAATGCCAAGCGCAAGGAGGTAACATTAAACCAAAGCTGATTTGCTGTACGTACCTTCATGCCCTTCAATTACATACGTACATGCAGACATACATCCAACTGCATATTTATGTGTGTATGTGTATTGTGGGTAGGTGCGCGCGTCCATCACAGCCGGACGCCTGATATTTGCAACTTGGCACATAGGCTCTAAAAGCAACTTGAAATGCACTTTTTTAGTTCCTTTTCTGCACTTCCCTGCCAAACCTATGTTTTTTGCTATTTTTGCCTGGGAAATGGAAAAAAGCATAAAAAATATGTTTTCTATTTTTCACTTTTTCTTACTCCCCTGACATAGTAGTGAATGAGTGAGTGAGTGGTTCTGAGTAGCAGCAGTAGCAGAAGCAGCAGTAGAAGCAGCAGAAGAAGCAGTAATAGTAATTACCGGCCTCTCTCTCAAAGCCACTACTGAAAATACACTTATTTGCCACTTTAATGTTTTCGTTTTCCTATTTTCCCACTCTAAGCTAGTTGGCTTCACTATTGGTTTTCCATTTGTTAGTATGCATGCATCTGTGTGTGTGTGTATGTGTTTGAAATATTGCCTTCCAACTGCCACTGGTTTAGTTGCATCCTGTGCTGTATCCTAGCATTCTGAATGTAGCACACGCCGCATGCCTGTCTCTCAGTCTCCCCTTCAACACGTTCAGCGTGCTTCGTCCTGTATTCCTTTGCTTGCAGGCTGTGAATGCGTGCGTGTGGTAGTTTTGGTTCCCATAGTTCCTGTTGAAATTAAAAGTCGTTGACTCTTTATCCATTACTTTTGTTTCCCACAATTAGAAATCGAGTATAAAGTGAAATTAAAAGAGTAGAAAGTGGATGAGTGGAATGCATAGAAGTTGCACTAAAAGTTTCGTTATGGGTGGTGGCAATATTCGATTTTTCAATTAAAAGCGAAAAGTTTGTGTTGCAGGTTTGTACGATGATGATGATTGCACGAAAAATTGTAGTTTTGTCTTATGCAGTTGCACGAAAGTGAAAATTCGGAGGTAGGTTGGATGTGGCAGTGACGAGATTTGGTTCCATGCGTGCATGCGTGGGTAATGTGTACGTGTGTGTATTCGGCATATTTGAATGCACCTTTGAGTGGGCAAAGTTTTGTAAACTTTGATGAAACGATTTTCAATTAAATTTTCGTTCGAAGGTGATTCCTTATTTGCTAATCCATTATCTTTACGTGATACGAGGGTGAATCAAGGATGATTGATTTACAAGGTTTGGCCAATAACTATGGTGAAAAAGAAAATTGTGAGGGGAACTTCAGCCGCCACGTTACAAAGGATTCGAAAGCCGATCTTTGCACGTTCATTTCACGTGTATTCACACGGGGACGAGCCACAGTCGTTCTTCAGATGGCAAGGAAGTGACGTTGTGTTGATTTTTTTATATATCACTAACAAAATTTTAGCTTTTTCGTAAACAAAACTCTTCATGACCCTAGTTCCGTAAGCCTATCAGCTGATTCGGTCAAATTCATTGAGAGCCCGATAACGGTATGTTATTGGCTACCTTCTCAATTCATTTCACTTTGAGGGTGGATCTGAAAGTCATTTAAAACCGCTGCGAAACGGTCAGAAACGTCAAACGGCCGGCAAAAACTGTGTTTGCATTTTCACGGATGGCTTCAGGACCCAGCACGGTTCTGGCTCTGGTGTCTACATGGAATCCCGCGGGACAAAACAACACTTTGCTCTTCGAATGTACGCATCTGTGTTCCAAGCGGAGGCGTATGCTGTTCAAGAAGCAATTAACTTTGCTGGGGGAACAGGTGGAGAGGCAGATCTAAATGTGTCTGCAGTGACAGCAAAGCTGCGCTGACTTCACAAGTAGTTGAGTATTTTAAATCCAGGTTGAACTATGTCGGTAGGCATAATATCCTGATGCTAATATGGGTCCCGGGACACATGGGTATCGCGGCTAACGAGGCCTCTGACTCTTTTTAGCTAGGATGGGCTCTGATGGCAACTTCTTTGCCCCGGAGCCCGTTCTGCCACTCCCTTCTCCAGGCATCAAAAGCACGGTTTGCATATTACTTCAACCCATAGGCGAGTTCGGCAGGCTGAGATGGTCAAAACTGATGTTGCTTGTCATGCCCGACCGACTGTCGGAGATCCTCCTGTCATTAAGCAGAAAGGCCTGTAGGCAGCTGGTTGGACTGATGACGGCCCTCTTTCAAAGAAGCACATGAAAAAGTAGGCATCTCACAGAGCGCACTCTGCCCAGCATGTGGAGAGGAGGATGAGACGGCGGAGCATTTTCTGTGGGTATGCCCGGCCTTCGCTTGAATCAGGCTTGAAGTCTTTGGCACTGATGTGCAATGAAGCAACCCCCTTGGGTCTTTGGCACCACAAGATTTGCTCAGATTTCAGTCGAAGATGTGGTCCGTAAGATAGGTTTTTGTTCAAGTAGACATTTTTAAGAAATAGCTAAATGTGAGTGTCCTAATTATTTTTTTTACGGGTGCGTGGTCTTCTTCTATCTTCCAAGATGGAATTGGAAGTCGGAGCAGGGGTTTTCTCTAAATCAGCTACTTCCATAAAATTGCTGTATACTGCTACTGCTTTTCTGGCAAAAGTCTTTGCTATCCTGCAGGCATGCAAAGTGCTTAGGGAACGTGGGAGCGGGGGAGATATTAACATTTTTCCCGATATTCAAGTCACCATCAAGGCTCTGGCGGAGGACTCATGCAAGGAGGAGATCAAATCTTTTCGATGTGCAATGATGTGCAATCTGATCTGGGTTCCAGGTCATAGCAACATAGAGGGAAATGAAATGCCTGATGAGGTTGCGAGGAAGGGGACTGAATTGGTCTCAGAGACTTCCTACCCGTTTTAAAGGGGAATTGCACAACTCATTTTTCAAGAAAGCGCAGAACAGATGGAGCTCCATTTTTCGAAAATTTTTTAGCCACTATAAAATAAACGAAGTGCTCAGGAAGTAATGGGGACTCCACGCTATTCCATTTCCAAACTCGTAGCTGTGCTTACCGGCCGTTGGGCGAAAGCTAAGTTTACCATTTAACCCGCATTACAGAAGCTGTGGGGCCTTTCAGAGAAGGGGATTTCTCTGTTGATGTTCGGGATTGGCAGCTAGCCGATTAAGCTTACTGAGTGCTCCTCTTTTCGACATCCTGGGACAGTGCGCCAACCTGAATTTCATAAATCTTCTCCATTACATCAACAGCTCTGGCTGGCTGTAGATATCTGCCTGTTGGAGGTCTCATATTGGTATCAAAATGGCGCTTTAGTGCTACGTGAGGAGTGCCCGAGTGGTACTTCAACCATTTCACCTACCTACCTACGTGGGCTTCCTCTGTCTTCATTATTTTTTCTCTACTAGTTTTTACTTCACCGAATATTTTTACTATGGATCGGATATCAAAGTTTTATTTACAAAAATTCCCACACCAACAATGCATTTCCAGATGGACAATTTTTGGCAAAGCTAATAAAGCTGTGTATTTCATTTTTATCAACTCAGCTGACGAGTTGACGGCAAAATATGGTGTCTTACATTTTTATTTCCTTTTTCACTCAAATCTACAAACACCGAATTAGCGCTCGTTGTTGCCAAAATCAAAATAAAAAAAAAAATAAAAAATTTAAAAAATTAATTAATACAAGCCTTTTACACTCTTCAAACAATGCTTGACTTGTGCATTCACCAATCAACTACGAAGTAATTAAATTCATTGCTATTTGATGACGTTAAACATTTAAACAACTCTGCTCAGTTTTTGCCAATTAGAGCAAAATACCAGTGCGAGCAAATATTTGTTGTTGCTACTCAAAAGTATGCACATTGCTGATAACACACCGCATCTCACTCGTACGTACGTTTTGTCGCAGTGGATGGCAAACAAGGTCCCCATAGAGTTTGGCCGGCCGAAGTGATGAGTGTGTTGATCCAGACGACTATCAAACTCCGAGGCGTTTGTATGATGTAATGTCTAAAGTAAAGGAGAAAACTGATTTAGTGACAAATACGCAAAAAAAAGAAGGATTTTTTAATTGGAAAATTTAGTTGTAACAGTTCAAGGCGGTTGTGTCCCCATATGTGTTTTGTGTATGTGTGCATGTGTGTATCTGCCAACATAAACACCCAGATGCAAGTGCGCTCAATGATTATTGCATTCATTGGGCAAAGCTGCCTCCGTAATTCGAAAATGATAGTGTGATATGTTGCTCACTATCTACATATTCGTATGTATGTGTGTATAGGCGGCTAATTGACAAGTTGCAATAATGTGGATCTCCCAAATGTCGGTGATGTGTGAATGTACATACATACATATGTACAATCGTAGCTGTATGGCTTGGTATTTTACATAATTGGCTGCAACCAGAAATCGATGGAATTTTCAGAAGGGGATTTTGTAGGGGTTTTGCTTTTTTAATTTTTTTTTATATTTTATTAGTTTTTTTATATTTTTCTATTTTTTTGTTTGTTTCATTTTTTATAAGTTTTAGTTTTAAATTAAAAAAAAAAATTTAGGTTTCTTCTATTTTTTTTTTAATAATTTTTGTGCTATTTTTTATTTTTGTTTTTTTAATTTTTGTGTTTTTTTTTTAACAATTTTTGTGTGTTTTTTATTTCTTTTTTATTGTGTGTTAGAGTTTCTTAGTTTCTTTTATAATTTTAGGTTTTATTTTTTTTTATACACATACATATTTTTTTGATATGTTCGGATTTGTTTTATAATTAAATTTTTTTCATATGTTTAAATTTGATATACGTTTTTTTTAATTTCTGCTTTATAATTTTTTATAATTTTTTGTTTTACTTTTGCAGAATTGTTGTATTTTTTGCTTTTAGCTTCTTTTATTTTTTATTAATCAATTAAAATTTTCGAAAAAATTAAAATACTCGAAAATAAAAATAAAAAAAAAACATAAAAAGTCCCGAGAAGCGATAAAAACTCGAAGAAAAGATAAAAAAAACACATTCGATAATGTACCGTAACAGTTTGTGCATTGTCAATTCTGCAGAGTCTTTAATGTGCTAGGTGGGGCACATAAGTTTCGGGGATTTGTTAGTAAAAGCAAGCAAGTTAAGTTACGGGCAAATATTTTATTATCGACCCTCACAATTACCATTATAAGCTGCTACCAGAAATCGATGAATATGAATCTTTAGCCGAAGGGTTTGTATGGGTTGCGCATCTTTGGAATTATTTTATTATTATTTTTAGTTTATATACAGTTGTACCTCGATTAACCGGGTTGCTCGGGACCGGGCTCAGCACGGATAATCGAAAACACGGTTGAAAGAGGTTTTTTGAAATATTCAAAAATTTTATTATTTTTATTTATTTTTAAAAAGAACATGTAAATTTGCATCTATTAACATACTTATGAATACAGATACATATCTTATTACTGTTTTTATAATATACTTTCATATACATACATATAGGTACATAAATGCATATTTATATTAATTTAAAATATTCGTTTAAAGTAGTTTGTCTTTTAGAATTCATTTGTTCCTTAAGTAAATGACTTTGTATGCGATACACTTGTATTTTGTCTGGTTCTGAAATACCTGTACCAGTATAGTTTTCTAAGAACTTTAACAAAACACTACTAGCCTCTATTGCTTGAGCTAATGTGGGGGTTTCTACCGTATTACCTCCATCTGATTCCTCTGAATTTGACTCAAGCTCATATTCTTCTGTTTGATTGACCATGTTAACGATTTCATCATCAGATACAATAGCAAACGGTGCGACATCAATATCGCACTCCATCCACTTTGAGATAGCATCAGCTGTAAAACCAGGTGGTATTAATACATCTGATTGTATCTCAATACTAAAAGTTGAATCATTTTCATCATCTTGAGATAGTAAGTTATTCCAAACTTTATTTAAAACACGTGGGGTTACAGAATCCCACGAAGTCGCTGCTGTCCATAAAGCTGACTTAATGTTCAAAGATTTAACAAATTCGTGTCGACTATTAGAATCCACAAGTTTTTGCACGATAAATTTACGGTACTGGCATTTGAAACTCCGAATGGCTCCTTGATCCATAGGTTGAATCAAAGATGTACAATTCGGTGGTAGATATTTTACTGTAACATTATCAGATATCATTGCATTTACATCCGGGTGTGCTGGACAGTTGTCTAATAGCAAAAGAACTTTGCAATTCTTTTCGAGACCAATGCGTTGTAAATGTTCTCTTACCTCTGGTACAAAATTGTTGTTAAACCACTCCAGAAATAGCTCTTGTGTTACCCAAGCTCTCTTATTAGACTTATAAACTACAGGAATGTATTTAACATTTTTTAAACATCTTGGATTAGCACTTTTTCCTATTATCATCAATTTACACTTGTGAGTCCCAGCTGCATTTGCACAGAGTAAAGCTGTGATTCTTTCCTTGGACTCTTTGTACCCCTCAATAGAATATTCATCACCACTCGCCAACGAATTTTGGGGCAAACACTTCCAAAATAGACCGGTTTCGTCTGCATTATAAATTTGTTCAGTTGTAAGTTGTTCATTTTTAATGTATTCGTTTAAGTCTTCCACAAACATCGTTGCAGACACATAATCAGCACACTCCTTTTCTCCTGTGGATTTCAGCCTACGAATTCCATGCCGATTTTTGAATTTTTCCAGCCAACCAGATGAATACTTACACTCGGAATTTATGTTTAATTTACCATGAAAATATTTTGCCTTCTCAGTAATCATTTCGCCTAGAAATTGCAGGAAATTTTCAGTTTATGTGGATGTCTGGATTTGAGTAATATTACCTGTAATGGGACATCCCTTAAATCTTTCTTGTCGAAACCATTCATATGTTGCAAAATCAACCTTTGGATTTTCGGATTTTTTCAGAGTATGTCTATTTTTTAAACCGTGAATTGAATCACTTTCCGATTCATATTTCAAAATTTTTTCTTTGTTTTTTATTAAGTCTCGTACAGTTTGTTTGCCAACACCATATTTTTCAGATAAAAAATGAACGGATGGGTTCTTGCGATATTCGTTAATCAGTTCTATTTTCTCTTTAATTGAAAGAACTTTTCTTGCTCTTTTTGTCAGTTTACTTATTGATGGAGCCATTTTCACAAAAGCACCTGTTAAGAGATCAAATTTCACTTACAGACTGAATGAAAGTGAAATTTGATACAAATTTATTACATAAAAACAAAAAATGGGAATCCCCGAATTTTATTTCTTTGCACTTACAGAATGAATGAAAATGAAATTTGATACAAACTTATCATGATTCAATAATAAAAGGTTTGCTCAGTAAGCAGCTTTCTCATTCCCTCTTGACAAATCAGCTCCCTTAGCAAGACACTGGGTTGCTAACTCTAGAAATTTCTAGCAAAAGTGGAAGAAAAGTAAAATTTGTAGTAAAAACATTTTGTTTTCAAAAGGGTTTTTAAACACAAGAACTTGCTCGGTATGTCCATAACCAAAACGATATGGAAAACAGCGCATCT
Source organism: Anastrepha obliqua (assembly GCF_027943255.1). NCBI lineage: Eukaryota > Metazoa > Arthropoda > Insecta > Diptera > Tephritidae > Anastrepha > Anastrepha obliqua. The sequence continues at coordinate 177,007,658 of NC_072892.1, forward strand.
TTTTGGGGCAATGAACGCGAAAGATGGACGTTTTGACAATTGGAGCCGGATACTTTTCAAATATAGGCTGGGGAAGTACTTACTAGGTTACTTTAAAAATACATAAATTACCTACAAGAGCTCACAGCCTCCAGATGGCAGATGGTTTTTTATGAGGAGCTTTTTTGTGCCAGAAATACATAGACTCGGAGGTTTTGCTACCATTTTAAGCTAAAAGTTGTTTAATATTTCAATTTTCTTCATCCATTTTAAATGCGACCTTTTGTAAGGGAGTGTCAGAATTCTAAAGTCATAAGTGAGCAGCTTTCTCGTTCTCTCTTGACAAATCGGCTCCCTTTGCAAGACACTGGGATGCTAGCTCCAGAAAATTTGAGTAAAAGTAAAATTTGTAGAAAAAACATTTCATCTTCAAAATGGTCTGCTTGCGAGCAACAACTCGCTCAAGAGGTTTCATCGGTATGTTCAGGACTATGGTAGTATGACATGGAATACATACCGCTTATGTCAGGACATGATAGAGTATTTGACGTAATCCAAGATCGATCAGTGGAGAATTTACAAAGCTTTATTTCTTGTAATAAATAATTCACAAAATAAAATCTTGGTTTAAGTGAAATAATTTCTTGTTTTAATATTAGACTTGACAATTTCCGCTAATAACTTCTATTTGTACCTTTATTTACATTTAAATATTAATTAAAATTTATTTTTTAAACCGGTCGCAGTTTGTTTCCGTTTAAGTAAGAAAATACTTTTTTGCTACCATTTTTACCGAAATGGATTTAATTTGCTCCACTTTATTCACCTTCTTAAATACAACCTTTTGTAAGGGAGTGTCAAAAATCGAATGTCACTAGTGAGCAAACCTTTAATAATTGAATCATGCAAACTTATTACATAAACAAAAAATGGGAATCCCCGAATTTTATTTCTTTGCACATTCACTTAAATTGAAAAAAGTTATTATACGCCGCACGGATAATAGAGGTAAAGCACGGTTAATAGAGATATAAAATCAAACACACAGCATGCCGGTTAACAGATGTACCCGGTTAGTAGAGGCCCGGTTAACCGAGGTACAACTGTAGTTTTTTTATTTCGTGTTTATTTTTTTATTTATATTTTTTTAATGTTTTTTTTTTATTTTTTATATATGTTTTTTTAATTTTTAAAATTTTTTTTTATAATTTACTGATTTTTGTTTTTTTCTTTCGTTTTTTCTTTTGTTTTTTTATAATTTTTATATTATTATTTTTTATAATTTTATTATTATTATTATTTTTTTTTAATTTTCTATTTATCTTATTTTAATTTTGAATGCATTTCTATTTATATTGTTTATATTATTTTGATTTTTGATTTTTGTTATTTTTATTATTATTGTTTTTGTTTTGTTACATTTTTTTTCCATTATTTTTAGAAGTGTATTTTTTTCATTCCAGATGGTACCCGTGATTATATCGAATGTGGTTGCGAGTCACTAAACAATTATTGATGGATATATTTGTGGCCTTTGGTACTAAGCATAATTGACTCGCAGCTTCATTTTAGCTCTGAAAATTTATGAATAAATATGAACCTTCAGTGCTTTTTTGAGTTGAAGTATTTGAAAATTCTTTGGAATCTGTGTAGCTTCAACCATTTGAGACCCTCGGTACCTCTGTATTTTTTCCACGTCTTTTTAAATGGAATATGTGTAGATAGGTGATTCGGTTTGGTGAAAATCTTGCATGAAATTATTTTAAAGTTGTTCTATTTTCTGAAAATACAGTCATGGAAGCTATTATATAACCACGCCTTCGTATATTTTCGTGTATATCCGCAAGTTTTATCAAAATTGATTCGCAATAGTAATTTTATGTACTATAACTAGACATACAAATCTGTCGAATTTGGGTTTTTGTTTAGTTTTTTAAATCCCTTTTTCTATTTATTTTTTTTTTTTTTTTTTTTTTACATTTTATATTTATTTTTTTGTTTTTTTATTTTGTATTTTGTCTTGTGTTTTTTTTTTTTGTTTTGCATTCTTTTGTGTTTTTGTATATTTTTTGTTGTTGTTTTCCTTTTTCAGACACACTTATCGTAATTTTTATTGCGAAAGGCAAATATAAATAAAGTTTGTTGCACAATTTTCACGTTAATTGGTTAATTATGCCCTTATCTCATATTTGCATGTATATTTTGCCAAAATTTATATACTTATTTGTGTATATAACTACCCTGTTGCGAAATTGAATTCGAACTAGTGCCGTTCCATACAATTCAGAACCTGTACTAGTTTCTATTTCTTATCTTCACATATGTACAATAGATATCTGCCTACAGCTTTAAATGTCGGTTTCTGCTCAGTTTCAGTAGTTGCGGATTAGCGCTTCAATCGAGCTTTTAAACCTGATTTCGATCAAACGAGGGTGCGCAAAATTTTGAGCTAGAAATTTAGCTTTTTATAGTTAGTTATAGCTAGTTATAGCAACTACTTGACCCTTTAGGTGAGAAAATTATTAAACTCCATTTCATTTCATTTTATTTGTATCAGTAGTACAGAGTATGACTTAGGTCATTTAATAGTACTTCAACATTATTATATGCAACTAGAACGATTTTAACATGAAAGTTTCTTAATATAAATTTTCACAACTGTTCATTAACATTTCAATCCAATGTAACTAAACAATATTATTAAAATACGGAAAGGAAAGGTAGATTAAGAAAAAAGTAGTTACCTGTATTAAAATACCAAGTGAATAATTTAGTGCCCTAATTGCATGCAATCAAACAATTAAAGTTATCATATACTTGTGCCTTGTAGTTAAATCTGTTAAGTCCAGTCTTTACAGTGTCGGGCATAAAAGAGTTCCACACTCTAACAGCGTAATGAAAAATAGTCTAGATGATGCTAAGTAATTGAATGTTAGAAAATTACACTGACACTGTGTCTCCGAGACCTTGCTGGTATCAACTTCTCTAACAGATAGGGAGGTTGCTTGAATATAGCAAGTCTGCACATAAATATGTAATTCCTAGCAGATAGATAATTTTCCGGACCGCAAACCAGTACATCCAGTATCCCAGGCAGAGATATGCTCATATCATTAATCCCAAACGTTACATTAAGTTTAAGTGATAAAAGGTTAGTCTCACACTCGATACTTTCTTTCCCATGAATTAACATTTTTTTAGTTCTCTTGACGGAAGCGATGGATGAAGTTTTGAGTAACTGTATCAACGTTTAGACTCTATTATTGCAGTAGTTTCATTTCGGATTTCCTTGTAGCGGCACGAAGAAGTATCCATCAAATCTTTCCTCCACTTAGCATAATAATTGTTGCGTTTTCTAATGGCAGATCGAACTTTCGAGTTGTACCGAGGACATGAACTATTTAAATATATGATAAAACATTTAGTCAAAAAGAAGATATTGGAAGCGTGTCTGCATGTGTATTTTGTACCAGGCATCACCATGCTAACCGGAATAACTCTACTTTTGAGGTACACATTATTAGCGCAAAGTTTTTCCTACTGGGGTGTGTTTTTGTATTTACTTGTATGCGTATGCACATATCTATGCACTCAGAATGCTTTTCTCGCTTAGCTACTTAATTGTTTTTGAACACAGGTAAATGGTTTGGCTTACTTTCTTTAATCATATACAGTTGCGATAAATAAAAAACCATCAATAAACAATAATTTTGCTTGCTACTAATTGTAGGTAATATTTATACACCTTATATTTTTGTTTTTATAATTATCAAGGAGGAAGGAGTATTTTGTATTGCGTTAAAAATTATGCTTAAGTGATTTTAGCCGAGTTTAACAAAGTCGTTTCTTTTACGTGCTAACCGAAATCTTTCTCTCAAACGCTCTAAGGGACGCTTCATCAGATATTGTCACCGTCCCAGCTTTCGGGCCATACTATAGGAACGCATTTTGTTCGTCGTGAGAGGACTTTACTACTCTCTTTGTTAAAGTTCAGGAACTTTTTGGAGTGATTAAGGCCGTGTTTGTGCCGTTCTAGTATTTCCTGTTTTTTATTTCGATCCATTTTTTGGTTTACTAGTTTAGGGTTTTTTAAACCGAAAAATGCGGTTGGTCCAATAATGACCCTTCCGCCCCTTTTTTGACATAAAAGTCTGTCTTGTCGTTTTCTTCGTGTCCCTCATGTCCCGGTAACCGAATCGGGGAGACTTGATTGAGAGTCGCCAGTTAGCTGAGTGCATTGGTGCACTCTATAAGGACTTTTTTATGTTAATAATGTATGAATTTTCTGAAAACGGCTCTAATCGAACTATGAAAGCATTCATTGGGAAGTGGTCGAACCACATGAACATACTATATAGCGAGTCTAATATTTGTAATGACATTTTGGCAATTAACTCCGCTAAATACGATTTTTTGAGTTTTCCAACTACAGAGCCACCTTAGCGGGCACAGTTTTTGCAATAAATATTTCTTATGGTAATAATATATTGAGAATATTTTTTTGTTTTGTTTTTGTCTTGTTTTAATGCATTTACGGTTGTGTGCCGTCTTCGCTAGTCTCCGCTCGCTTTATTGTTGTTGTAGCGTAATATGGTACACGTTACCGATACTTTTACGGGAAATGTTGCTGTAGTGACAGTCCTTCAGTCCTTAGCCGTATATACATATATAGGGTGATCAATCATGAGGCGCTTTTTTCAATAGTTAAAAAAAAAAACAAAAATGTAAATTATGTTCAAAACCTTTATTTATCATTTGAAAGGACATTCTTTGACACTTACTTTTTGAATATGACTTCATTCAAATGTTGGCCGCAACTACGCTTAAGGTGGTCCATTCTGAAGGTCCAATTTTCAATCACTCGTTCGAGCATTTCGACTGGTATGTCGTGAATAACACGCGTAATGTTGGCTTCCAGAGCTTCAATCGTAGCTGGTTTATCAGCATAGACCTTGGACTTCACGAATCCCCAAAGAAAAAAGCCCAAAGGTGTGATATCACAAGATCTTGGTGGCCAACTCACAGGTCTTGCTCTCCGAAATGACTTCTCAATAAAGTCATTGTTTCACGAGCTGTATGGCAAGTGGCTTGTCACAGAACGCTGATTTTCATAATACAGTTGAACAATTTGTAGACGTTGTTGCGGTGTGAGTCTTTCCATGATGAAATGCCAAACGCTGTTCAACAAATCCACGATGACAGTTTGCCACAACTCGCGCGCGATCTGTAAAAAAAACGCAAATGAAAAAAACTCCTCTTAATTGATCACCCTATAGTATTTAAATCCGGGTCGTTCCGGTAACGTAGAACCGACTATCGTCGGGACGCTCTCTTATGGTGCTCACACTCACCAACGTAAACATACGCCCGTACACCCGTATCAATTGACACGATGAAAGAACGATCTAAGATACTACGAAACGGGACGGTGGTGAGAATTGATTTACACCGGTCTCTCATTAGTTTCAGCCGTTGGTGAGTGTGAGCATCATTACAGTCTCTATTGTCTTAGTCTCCGCTTGCCAAATATACTAGTCAATATTTTTTTTATCGCGACTTTATAGTATATGCGGCTGTCTGTACTTTATTATATTTTTCCTCTGATAAATAATACAAATTTACTTTTATACTTTTACTAATGCAGCTGCGTGATAAGGCTTAATCAATTTCGTAAACAAGCCAAAAGCTTACACAGCGTTTTATGGCTGACAATTAAAAGTGAACGAATATTTGCAAAATTATTCGGCACACCCAAGTCATCACCTTGTTTGCTTCTTGTCCCCTTTTTTATTTTCGCAATAATTTTCCTTTATCATTTAATTGTTTCCCAATTTTCTGCACCCACAATACCTACCCAACCATCATATGCACGAGCGTGGGAATGTGTGTGCGAGCGTGTGGATGTGAGTGTGTATGTGCGTGTGCATGCCTGCGTGTATGTGCTCTAGTTTTCTGCGCAGTTTTTATTCGTCGCGTTCTCCTCCTTGCTCCAGTGCAGTTTGGGTGTGTTGCTCTAAATTTATAATCAACGCAATATATTTCCTCTTATTCTTCTCCTTCCTTAACTTCCCGCACATTGCATTACTTGCGCAAAACTCTTGACAGCTTGATTTGCCCGCTGTTGCTTTTGTTTTTGCCATAGCGCCTCACTTTATGGCGTTTATTGGGGAAATACGGAAATTAAAATGGAATTAGTTTTCAATATTTTCCACACACTTTGGTGGCAGTAGTACTTAGTATCCACTTAATATCCACTTAGTACCCACGCCAGGTTTAGAAGTGATGTAATGCGTGATGTATGGGTACATTTTACGTATAATTGAGTCAGTTGGGTGTGAAGCACTTAATTGCTTATAGCGTGGCATGCGGCTAGTAATGAAAAAAATGAAAAAAAAAAAACAAAATTAAAAATCTTACAGCTCATAATTTTTGCCGCTAATGATTGTAATCAGTCGGTATCTAAAAAAGGTATGACTTCCAAATGTTCAAACAATACTTAAACCACTAACCATTAATTGTTAACGACTACTTTTAATTTTATTTTCAGCCTATATATTTTCCCACCGCTTTACACCCCATATTTGTAGGTACCTTTACCTTCACATTGCCTCTTTCTTCAAAAACTGCGCCGCTTTCTTTATTTACCTCTGCCTAACTTTGTGTACCTAATTGATTGGTGGCTTAACGCTGTTAATACTAGGGCATACAAAGAGCTTAAAAGTTAATTAAAAACGCAAATACTTAATCCGTGTAAACACAAGTGCAGTTGTAGGAAATTGAATTATTTAGGTACGCATGCGAAGCTGCACTCACTGATCATTTAGATACACAAACGCAATACTGCAGGTGTTCGAGGTGTTCGTTTTCAAATGGCGAGTACTTCGATCAGCAGAAGATCTCGTGCCAAACACATGCCTAATATCAACAACTGATACATGGAGCAGGTTTTATAAGGGTTTCGACTCTTTTACTGGTATTAAAATTCAAATTATTCAAATTCAAATTAACATTAAAATTCTGAATACTGAATTCGGCAACTTGAAAAACTTTCTCAAAGTCTCAACGCATCTTTGTTTGTCTTTTTCAAGGTAACTTGAAAAATTTTGTGATTTATTTGCTCCTAAGCAAACGTAGGTGAACAAAAATATCGAAATGAATTATTTTATTTGAAATCTCTCGTTTGCAGTTTCAGGGAAGAAATACATGAATGTCAACAAACCACAACTGATGAAGTACCGATTGCTTTGAAAATTTATCAGTATTCCGATTAATGGTAACTCAACTAGGGGTTTGAATGCCTATAATGTTTGACTATTAGGTATGGGAATAAGTTTCCGTCCTTTCTTAGCCAAAGTTACGAATTATTTAAACAATTAAATAATACTCTACTAATAATATTATGTGAAGTATGCGCTAGAGAGAATCTCGGTGAAACACCAAAATGAAGAAAACGTTTTTTCTAATAGCAGCCGCCCATCGGCAGGCAATGGCAAACCTCCGAGTGTATTTCTGCCATTAAAAGCTACTCATAAAAATATCTGCCGTTCGGAGTCGGCTTGAAACTGTAGGTCCCTCCATTTGTGGAAAATCATCAGTGGCTTGATTCATTTATTGAGCCTGCTTGCGATACTCTCGCAAGAAGTTAAACGCTCTCCAATAAGGCCTGACTGCATTGATCGGAACAGATGGTAAACCGAAGGTGCAATGTCTGGGAAATACGGCGGGTGGGGCAAGATATCTCAATTCAGTCTCTAAATATTTCTGAACCAATCTAGAAACGTGTGGCCTGGCGTTGTCATGCAGCAAAATCAGTTTGTTATGTCTATCGTCCCATTCCGGTCACTTGTCGCTTTTTTTTGAGAGCTCGATTCAAACACATTAGCTGCAGTCGGTAACGATCATTGGTCGGCAGTGCTGGTTTCAGACGGTTTAAGGAGTTCATAATAGATGACATCCTTCTGACCCCACTAATGGCACCAGATGAACAACATAACATCTGAAGCATGAATATAGTTTTTTTCGCTGTCGATGGACCTGCTTCACTTGGTAGGCTCCAACATTTTTGCCACTTAGGCTTATCATAATAGATGCATTTTTCATCACTAGTGGCGATGTGATGCAGATTACCTTTTCTTTTCTGGCGTTCAAGAAGCATCTCACACGTCACCAAACATCTCTCGATATCCCTCTCCTTCGATTGGTGTGGCACTCAGTTACCTGCTTTCTGGATCATTCCCATCGCGTGCATACGTTTAGCGACGGTTAATTTGTAAACATCCAACTCTTTAGACATATCATGAAGGGTTCGATATGCGTCTTCATCCAATAATGATTTTAGTTGAGTATCTTCGAATTTTTACAGTGCCCCTTCACTCGTTCGATCTTTATCACTCACGTCGATATTGCCACTTTGAAAGCGTCGAAACCACTCTTTACAAGTTGTAAATATTGATCAATATACGCCACGTTTCAGCAGCACTTTTCTCTAAAAGGTAATAATGAAGCCTGACTTCCCGCAAATGCTGTTTTTTCGGGACGAACGTCAAATAAAAAAGAATCTTTACGCTTCAAACGAATCTCAACTACTGCGATCGAGACCTCGTATATACACCTTCAAATCACCAGTATGTTACTAGTATCAACAGCAACACATCTTTTACGAAGGCGGAAACTTATTACAATACCCAATCAATTATATACATTGTAGTTTGTGACGCGAGATCAAGTGATATACTGGTCGAGAAACTACTAGTTCTTATATTAAATAGTCCCGCCCAATTTGTTCCGCATACAGAATTTTTTCATTTTTTTTTTCCAAAATATATCGGTATCTGCACACCATATAAAATCCGTACAGGTAACTTTCTCCCTCCCCAAAAGAAGCAATTCTACCTCAATTCTTTCAAAGGGAATTTATGTACTACTGGAAAATAGCTATTCTTAAGAGACCAAAATACTTCAGGGACCAAGAAAAGAGTTAGTCTTTTATCTAAAAGGCCGAATGCTTCCAAAAATGAAACGACGCAATACAATCAATAATTTGCGAAAAAAAAGTTTATGAAATGCATAACACAGGGTCATCCACCTGAGAGCGATGAACGACAAGAAAGGCAAATTAAAAGTCCAGCAGACATATTAATCGGTCCAATAAACGTACGTCGCCAGTCAAGTCAATCCATTTCCACTAAGCTTATTAATATACGTTTTGATGAAGACAAATGGTAAAATACTAATCAAGGTTGACTGAACCTCGTCGAGTACGTTATACGCTACTTCGATTAGATGAGAATTCGCCGAAAAATTGAAAATTTTGAGATACTTAGTACCCATTCATCATTTGCTAATGGTGCCAAAGTCTGATGAAATAGGATTTGAAAGAAATTTATCTATTTACTAGACAACATGTAAATCTAATTAATTATATTTTGGAGTGATATGTGGGGCTCGGAATTGATGGACAGAAAGGAAAGGTGTGGCCAACATCAACATCGGCTCTCAGCGAATTTGAAGAAATCAGCTGATTCGTTGATATAATAGGTGCGATTACAGCGGTTTGTTTCCAACAGAGGTTGGCGAAAACTGAGATTGTATCAGTGATATGCATAGTATCCTTTGATGGGCAGTCAAGCTCATGTTGCATTATTGCCGCGTGAGCAACGACAGATTGGAAGATCTTAAGAATACGGGTTGAATGAGCGGGTACAATTGTGTTGTCTACAGCTCTTTTAGCAAAGACTAACCCAACATCTGCACCTTCTATAGATTTTGTAAAAAAGGCTATGTTAAAACAGATATGTCATCAGTGCCTTAACAGTTGTTTTCGTAGTTTGATAGTTCCATTTTCATTTTATCCAACCATTTGTATGCGCGAATACAGTGAAGCTATTTTGAAAATGCAAATGTTAAGACAGCAAGTTGCCATATGAAGAAATTGAACGAAGTTAAAGCTTACATGTCAAAACACATTTAATAGTATGGTGCTAGATGTCAATGTAGTGTTAGATTTTACTTAGTTTTCATAGAAACTTAGAGGCTGTTACTCGCACGTCGCCACGATTGCATTACCGATATTTTTGATCGACTAGGTTTATAATATTTATTGTTTTGCTTTATTTATTTAAGAATTCTAAATTTAGGAATCTCAACCCTACTGCTCTCTATGTTTTCTAAGTTAAGTGGAGTTTGAGCTAACCAGAAACACGTGATACTGGTATGGTAAGTTGGCCTAAGTTCTTGGCTAACATAGCTGTAAGTCCCCTATATGACGTAGCAGTCAAAGGACTTTCACAATTTTGCTTTGGCTAAGTTATGCATTCGCACATTCTTTTGATTCGGATTAGACATTTCAGTCAGGCAATGCTGTAATTCCAACTTCTTGAGAATAAAACGAACTTTTGTTATCAGAAAGTAAGGTATTTTTTTCATTTTTTTATTTTTTTTAAATTTTTTTGATTGTTTTTTTTAATTTTTGTTTGTTTTTTTAATTTTATTTTTATTTTTTATTTATTATTTTTTAATAAAATTTAATTCTTAATTGGTTTTGTTTAATCAGTGCTGCCTACTCAATTTTAAAGTAAAAATATAATTTTTTTTCTTCTTAATTTCTTAGAACTTTATGTTAACCGTGCGCGAATATTTGTTTTATTGACCTTTGTTTTTTTTACAATTTTGTAAAAACATCTTTTATTATTTTTGAACTGGATTTGGTGTTCATGAGAAGTCTTTTTCTCTTTCAGCATTTCTTTCTTTCAATGAATTTCAAGGAATCTTGAATTTTTCAAGTTCGAATTGAAATCAATGAATAAAATGAGTTCTTGTTTCTTTATTGTTTTTAAATTTTATTAAATTTATTACTATTTTTTTTTAAATGTATTTTGAATTTTTTTGTTTTATTTATTTTTAATTTTTTTTATTAAACAATTTTTCTTTTATGTCTTGTGTGCTTCTAGCTACGATTCATGTTCATCAGTTGGCAGATGTTTATTGAATTTTTAAAATTCTTGTTAAATCATCATCAATAATAAGCTACAAAAATTCTTTGGATAAAATAGAAAATTCTAAAGCATCAAGAAATGAAAAATATATGAAATATAAAATCACATGTGTGTCACATGTCATTAAAATATCATTAATTTTGCTGTTTCTTTCCTTTTTTATGCCCATACTTGCATATTTTAATAAAGGGCTTCTCTAATTTAATATAGAAAAACTACTATTTGAATGCGAAGCTATCGCGTGATCAAGGCACTCTTTGTTGTTGTTTTCTTTTTTTTTTTTTTTGTTTTTGTTACAATCACTTGAAAGCATTCATCAATGTCTTCAACGCCTGTCGCCTCGTACTGCCATTTATTATCATTCAGGGTCAATTCGAATGGAGCGGCAAAGTGGGAGTTTTTTCTTTGGCATTTTTTCTCAGTTTTTATATTAAAATTTGAATGTCGCGTGCTTCACGAAAATTCTTCAACTGAACCCAAGAGTTTGGCTAATAATAGACAATCAGTTAATTCTTGCTTTGTCAGGCTTCATTGCCTTGCCAGATAACTAATTTACAATTGTTTGCTTATCATTTATGATTTGTGTTAATGCTTTAGTACTTTATATGTAAATGTTTATACAGCATCTTCGTATGCACTTATACTATTTAGTCAGATAGACAATTATTAGCTGTTTACTAACCATTATTTTCCTTTGTTTATTTTCAGGTAATTAACTTTGTAACAGCTATTCCTATGTTGAAGTGGAACAATCAAGCAATACTGGAAAATATATGTACATGAGTGGGTATTACGTACGGAAACGAGCAGTCAAAGCTAATTAAAGCCTTAAATCCAATTTGCATAGGTATTTCAGAACTCGATCGTGTGTAGCTCACTTGATGATATACAATTTTTTAATCATTCACATTTACATTTGGATTAAAGAAATTCTGAAATACTTTCATGAAACAAAACAACAGAGAGAAAAAACAAAAAAAAAGTAAAATATGCACAAGTCTACGAGGCTAAAAGAGGGAATGTTTTAAGTATTAATAAAGATTCTTGAGAGAATCGTTTGTTACAGTATTATTTTAAAGTAGGTTTACATGTTTATAATTAAAAAAAATATTTTATTTTTACATATTTGTATGTCGCAATATAAGTGTATGGGAATCAATCGAGAATTATATATGTGATTCACTTAAATTTCGGTCTTAAAGAAATTATGTTCTCTTTTGGAACAACAAACAAAAATAATCGTCTAGCAACAGCAAACTCAATAGTCGTACGACAAAGTTCATACTTTAGGTACCATAAGTCCATATGTAAATTAGAGAGGGCAAGATTTTAATAGGAGAAAGTTTTAAGATTTTTTAAGGGTGTAATGTTTCACAAAAATAAAAGTAAAAACAAAATTAAGGAAAATAAAATAAAGAGGAAACAAATAAATAATAAAGAAAACCAAAATTAAGGAAAGGAAAGGGGGTAAAACGTAAAATAAAGGAAAAAAAATCAAAATAAAATAAAATGGTGGTAAAATTAATAAAAATAAGAAAGAAAAATAAATTTAAAAAATGAAAAAAAAAAATGAATAATGAAAGAATAATAATGAATGAAAAAAGAAAAAATAAATTAATTAAAATAAAGGAAAAACATGAAATAAAATAAGGGGGGGAAATAGAATAAAGGAAAAAAATAAAATAAAGGATAAAAAAAAATCAAAATAAAAAAGTAGAAAAAATAAATAAATTAAAATAAAAGAAAAGCAAATAAAATAAGGGGGAAAAAAGAATAAAGAAAAAAATAAAATGAAGGATAAAAAAAGTCAAAATAAAAAAAGTAGAAAAAAGGAGGGATAAAAAAATCAAAATGAAAAAAATTAGAAAAAAAGGAGGGATCAAAAAATCAAAATGAAAAAATTGGAAAAAATAAAAATAATAAATAAATAAAAAAAAAGTTTAAAAAAAAAAAATAAAAAATAAAATAAAGGAAAAAATAAAATATAAAAATTAAATAAGGTAAAGGAAATAATAAAATAAAATAAAATAAAAATAAAATAAATAAAAAAATTAAATAAATAAATAAACTTAAGAAAAATAATAAAGGAAATAATAAGTAAGATAGAGGCAAAAAAAAAGAAAAATTACATGAACAAAAAAACTTTATAGTTATAAAGGAAAAAAAATAAAATAATTGGAAAAAAATTGGAAATAAATTGGAAATAAAGGAAAAGACAAATAAAATAAACGAAAAAACAAATAAAAAAAAGAATAAAAATAAATAAAAAAAAGTAAAAATAAAGGAAAAATCAATAATAATAAAAAATAAAGGAAAAAATAAATAAAATAATGGAAAAAATAAAATAACGAAAAAGATGAAGGAAAAATAAAAAAGATAAAAAAACAAAAAAAATAAAGGAAAAACAAGAGTGAGTTTGAGATCATTTTTCAGTATGCAGCGGATGCTACGGTCAGATATTTTCTGTTTTTTCGCCATTTAATTGACATTTCGGCGGATATTTCGCTCAAGTCACTTCTTCACTTTTGGAACCATTCACGTGACGCTGCAGTCTTTTGACGACCACCTCTATGACGTTTCGATGCTCGTCCTGCAACAGCTGCGCGAGTGGTCTGAAGTTGATTACACTTCGAGTGCCGGACCCCGTATGCGGCACCCATTGTGCACACAGCTTTCTGAAACCCAATACTTCAGTCAAAATATTGCTAACACTGCCCAATGAGATGCTTAGGCATGCTACTAAATCTCCTTCAGTCACTCGACGATTTGACAATATGATATGCTTTGGTTTTTCTACGATTTGTGGTGTTGATGCTATCTTTGGAGGTCCTTGACGTGAATCGTCTTCAAGGCTTGTACGACCACGTTTAAATTCAGCAACCCATCTTTCTACTGTAATAATTGATGGCGGAAAGTCACTTAATACACTTTCAACATTCGTTCATCAATTTCCTTTGCTTTGAAATCTTCCTAAAATGAAAATTCAACCATTTCACGATCACAGATTTTTACCATTGCATTTTTGATGTCCCTAACTAGATGAATTTGGTTGTAGACCAACAACACGCGGTGCTCCTAAGCGGTCCCCCATCGAAGTACTAACCGCACCCGACGCTGCTTAATTTAAAATACCCAAAAAAGGGTGTAAGCGCCAATTATATATGAATTTAACTTAAATTAATGAAAATCCCAACAAAAAAGAAATCTTACTTGATAATATTTTAGTGTGGACTAATTTGCAACGCTAACCGCTAATTGAGTTGAGGCTCTCAGCATTCAACTTTTCGCTATCTCAGTTCTTTTACTACAGAATACGCCTATCTAAATCCCATATTTCTAGTATTTTGCAGCTTCTTTACCTATGACTGTTTTTTTTTCTGGAATGGGTGGCAACTTTTGTTCGGCTTTTTGACATATGAGCACTACTGCGTGCAACTCCGTTCGTAGGGAGAGGAAGTACGCTTGCACTGAAGCTTTTGTTTGTCATTAAAATATAAAAAAGGCAAAGTAAGTTGCTGCCCAATTCTGTTGTTGTTGCCATTGCATTCACGGAAGGTGTTAAATTCTAGGCACACTTTTCAAGGCATCACCAACTATCGCACACCCAATATATTTGTATGTATGTATATTTGCTTGTGAAACAGGCTGACTGCTCGCCCATTTTCGTTAACCGCTTTTACGATTTAAGTCTGTGCCTACAAACTATGCTTGCACATAAATTTGTACGAGTAAACACCTTTGTAGGTATGGGCCTCTGCTGCATGTTTTTCATATCTTTTTCTATTCGGCCGCTATCTTTTTGCTTTTGTCTTCTTGCCTCACTTTTGAATTCTTTTATCGCTAACTGTAATATGTTGCATGTAACATGATTTGCAATTTAAAACAAAACATTTCATGCTATTCTCTACTTTTGGGTGCCTCAATTGCAGTTGTGTATGTATGCTTGTGTGGCGGCACAAAAGGAAGCCATATCGGGCGCAAGCGTTGCAAGCGCATTCGCTTGCTGTCACTTCCTTTGGTTTTTTTCTTTCGTTGTTGCTGTTGTGTTTTTGTTTTGTTTTTTCTTTTAGTTATTGTTTGTGTAATTGCATGCAAGTGCATTTACATGGCATGAGCGGAAAAGTCGTCGCGTAAAATATACCACTAGAATAGAATAAAAGCAATAAAATGCCTAGCTGTCTATATGGGCAAGTACATACTTACATGAGTGGGTGTGTGTGTATGTGTATATGGCTGCATAATATGTGGAGCAGAATGGGTCGTAGCAAAATGTATGCGCATATGCTAAGCTGCTGATATTCACGCCTTCGTGCGATTGTTTTGCCGTTGCTGCCTCGGTTCTAAGCATTGGAGGACTGGGGCTCGGGCGACAAGCAAGCAGTGTTATCGCGCGCTGCCAGCCGCCACTGTCAAGCTTGCAACATGTTGACCCACCACCACCACCAGCTACAACATCACCATCAACACCACCCCAACCAAACGTAATTTGGCGCAATATCGGTTACACTCTACCCACCATTTCTGCGTTTACAAATTGGCGAAAATTGATAGGGCAATGGCATGTGTGGCAGCCATCAACGCGCGACGACGCAGAGTAGAGCAAAGTTTTTTGCATAAATAATTTATCGCTACTTTTTGTTAATTTAAATATTTTCCGCCATTTGGGGTTCTACTTAAAAAAAAAATTGTATGGAGGGCAAATACTTTTTTGTTTTGCTTTTCCGCTTTAACCCTTTTGTGCCTTCAGCACCGAGTTAAATACCAAATCATCATTGTAAGCTTTGGCTTGCTGAACTACTGCTCTGTCCGTTGGGAGGAACCCAGTTCCTCAATTTAGGTTGTTCCAGATCTTACTTCAGTTGAAGGAACCTTGAACTTTGACTTTGAACTGTCCATTCTCATAACATGGCTTAGCCATCGAAGTCGTTGTGTTTTAATGTAAGTACTACATTTCTGCCTTTAAATAGGTCATCCAGTTCATCACTCCATCGTATACGCTATTCGTCTTGTGCAATTCTGACTGGGCAAATATATTTTTCTGAGACCTTTCCTTAAAAATTTTTGTAGTTTTAAGTTATTTTTTTCACTCAATGTCCATATTTCAGTTCCATAGCGCAGGACCGGTCGATCTACGGTAGTAAATACCCAGATAGATTTAAATGATCCTAAGAGGGTATACAATTATTCCATATGGTAAGTGTTGTTCAGAGCTGATAGTTGGGGTATTTAGCAGCCGAGCAGCAACAGCCTTTTTTCTGTTTTTTTTTCTCTTTTAACACTTTGCTGACCGGCAATTTTACACAGAAACTATGCCATGTCACCGCCTATTTTTTTTGTAATTGAATATGAAAGTAAAACATTCTTTCACTATCGGATTCTATAGCATTTCTTTTTTGTCGTTTTGGTGGTATAATGTCAGATTCATCACTTTCGGAATCACTACAATTTATTTCGAAATCACTCGGACAATCAGATAAACTATCCGCGTATAATTCATTAAAAAGTTCTTCGCCGATACGTTCCGTCATGGTTGAAATTCTTGAAATTTTACTCAAATTGTGATAGAAATCGAAATACTAAGAAAAGTAATTTTTTTGTTATAGAGCGGACACGACTAAACCCGATACGCCAAGTGTTTGCAATATTCTATGTCGCCCTGGGTGTCAAAAAGTGAAATAGATAATGCAAGTGCAATGACGAGTTAACTCGTCACCGGTCAACAACGTTTGGGCATGAAAAGACGAGTTAACTCGTCACCGGTCACCAAAGTGTTAAGAGGAAAAAATCTTTTATTTAGCATTATATTTTCCTCTTGAATGTACCATACGAAGACGATGTACTCGTTGTTCACCAGCGCAAGTTTTAAGAGCAAAACTTAGTGAAGAATATAAGGCCCATTTTCATAAAGACCTTTTTAAGTTAAATGATATGAAATAAAAAAATTTCCCGACGAAATTGAATTTTTAGTGATTCCTTTTTTTTATTATATTCTGGTAGATAAATTTGTGGTCCTAGAGTCTTCTATCATTTGACTTGATTTTTGAGAAAAATATTTTTCTAAACTAGTTTTATTTATATTATAAAAGAGGTATTTTCAAATCGGTTCAGTTCACCTAAATTTAGTTAGTTTTTAAGAAATATTTAATATATATATAATAGTTTTAATAGTCTTCGAAAATATTGTGGTGGATATTATAATTCCGAAGGAAGAGCACTAGAATTTTTATTTTATTTTTTATTTTTTGTTTTTGTATTTTTTTTTTGAATTTTTT
Source organism: Anastrepha obliqua (assembly GCF_027943255.1). Classification (NCBI taxonomy): domain Eukaryota; kingdom Metazoa; phylum Arthropoda; class Insecta; order Diptera; family Tephritidae; genus Anastrepha; species Anastrepha obliqua. Next base: position 177,024,903 of record NC_072892.1, read on the forward strand.
AAATTTTTTTTGTTTAATTTTGTTTTTTTTTTGTTTAATTTTGTATTTTTTTTGTTTAATTTTGTTTAATTTTGTTTTTTTTTTGTTTAATTTTGTTTTTTTTTTTTAATTTCTTCTAGTTTTTTTTTTTTTTTTTTTTTTTTTTTTTTTTTTTTTTTTTTTTTTTTTTTTTTTTTTTTTTTTTTTTATATATGCTTTGGTATTTGATACCCGTCAGCGCATTTATTTATTTCTTCAGAGCCCAGGCTTGAAAACCACTGTAGGCATTAAACATTAAATGATAGATGGAGTTTTTTTTTTTTTGTAAAAGCGGTCGCTGAGTGAATTTCTCTTAAAAATGGAACTGTCGTTCGACTGTAGGTTGATAAAATATGTGCACGGGCTAACGGAAGAAGGTTTTTGTGCAGATAGGTTAAATTGAATATAAGCTCTCGATATGTATTTATTTTTATAGCAGGTGTTTATTTAAGAGCTCGAAATGGTAATAAAAAACAGAAATGTGAATTTCTTCATTATAATCTGGTGGACAATTGCATGACTTTTATTTTTTAAATTTGATATCCGCCATATGTCCGCAACGGCTACGAGTTACATACTCCATTCGATCAACCCAATTTTTGACTACTTTTTCCAATAAATCTGGCCGTATGCCGTCAATGATGGCCCGATGGTAATAAATTTATTGGTAAGCGCGCTGCATGGCAAGTGGCGCCGCCTAGTTGGAAACAAATGTCATCGAATATTTACTTCATTAATTTTTTTAAACAAAAAATTAGTCAGCATGGCTCGATAGCGCTTCCAATTCCTCCTCCTCCAATAGCTCCTTCCTCTTCCGAAAGAAATAAGGAACGATGATGCCGCCAGTGCTGTATTTTTTGTTTTAAGCGCCACCTGTGCTCTATTTTAATTAACTTTTTTTTATTGTATATTTTTTACATATTTTTTTAAATTTTTTGTAAAATTGTTTTTAACACTTTTATTTTTTTTAATATAATTGTGTTTTTATTTTTTGATATTTTTTTATTTTATTTTTTTCATATTTTTTATTTTATTTTTCATTTTTTTTTTATAATTTTAATTATTTTTGATATATTAAATTTTTTTATTTTTGTAATTTTTTTAATTAAAAAAATTTTTTTTTTAATATTTTTAAATTTATTTTTTAATATTGTTTTATTTGTCTTTAATTTTTTTTATATTTTTTTTATATTTTTTCAAATATTTTTTTAAAATTTATTTTTATTCATTTTTTATTCGTGTTTATTTTGTTTTAAGTAAATTTCCCCAATTTGGAAGCGTTGTTCCGGCGTTAAACGATTCATGAAGACTTTTCAAATTTTACAGAACAGAAATGTTAACATAGTTTGCCATTCTCAGCTCTCAAACCATAGTTACGATATCGATAAATCTTATACAGACAAAAAAAAAAAACGAACATCCGACATGAATACAGGTGGTTTCGTTTAATGAAGGCTCAATTTTTTTTTTTATTTGGAAGAAAATCAATTAAGAAATTATCAAAAATCAATGGGGATTTGGAACCACTATAAAGTTATACGTTTTTATACTAAAAGTGAAGGGGTTATAAAACTGCATGGACAAGATTTTTCTAAAAAAAAATTCGACTAAATTTTGGTACAAATTTTGACTAAAATGTTTGAAATCGTGTTAAAAATTTATTGCAATGTTTTAAATTTTGTACAAACTTTGAGTATAACCTATATTTTTTTTTATAAAAAAAAAATTAATAATACCAAGTAAAAGTCCTACTGGTGTTGCCCTCCCTCTCGCCGTTCACCCAAAAAAAAAAAATCACAATTTCCACTATTCTTTCGCTTGCAATTTTATACATTTACGGAAAATAGCTATTAAAAGTCCGAAACTCTTATTCGCACTCAAACGGGTTAAAGAATTCTTGTAATGTTAATTTTTTCTTTTAAACTTACGCCCCTTTTCGCTAATTTCCTTTTACGCCCTTCACTGTAAGTCTTCGTGAAATGTAAGGTAAAAAATGCCAATGCGTTGTATGAAAATTAGCATGAAAATACTGAAAATACTTGGTGGAAAGCTAGCTTTAAGTGCTTGCGAAACTGGGCTAAACTGTCATAGACTCATACACACACATGTACACAAACAACCACACAAAACCATACACACTGGAGCATAGCCATGCACTGGAAGGCAACTAGAAGTGTATCAAGGGCAATCGACAACATGGCGACTAGAACAAGAAAAATATGGGGGAAAAATGAACAACACCAAAAACTACCGACCTAAGTGGATTTGTTGCAAGTAAAGTAATTGTTGCTGTGATTGGGTGCAGAAGCGAGTTGGGGGATTCGGATGTGTGGTGCAAGCGCATGAATGCCTAGCTTACTGACTGCCTGCCTGCCTGCCTGCTTACCCTCCGACGACTTCGTATTTAGTGGCATGGTTTTGGGTGCCCGATTATGCTTTGAAGGGTTTTCGATGCGCGGCGATCGATAATTTCTTTGTTTGTCTCATTTATTGGCGCAAAATGCGCATTCACTGTGTCGAATAGTGAGTGACGAAAGAACAATATGTGTGTGTGTGTGTATTGGTGTATGCCTGCCAATTGTATATGCTGCTAATATATATGCGGCATGTGGAACGCGCTGATAACACTTGCAAATCTGCCAGCTATTCATTCGTTTAAATGCTTAAAGTTTTGCGCTGGCAATTTGCTTGCTATTTCTATGAGTATTTTTAAGATATCGCAGCCCGAGTTTTCGCGCCAACAACAAACTTTTAGCATTATTATTTTGTGATTTGAAAACTTGTGCGTCTTTTGTTCGCTTTCCATTTTGGTTGGTAGAGGCACGCAATAATAATTAAAGTTGCGTCAATAATAATTTTGATAATAATCGCTTTTTCTCTTGTAGAAATTAGCTTCAATATTCTCTTTGACTTACGAGAAATTTTAGGGCGATGTTTCATTGTAAGCTTACTTTGCTTTATTTACCTATCAAAAATCGAATAGAAATTCACTTGTGCATATAATTTCTCTTCCTTCCTATATCATGGCAACACTACCCTACTCTACACAAAAACCAATAGTCGTCGTGGCATAACGCCCAAATGAAGTTGAGGGCCGTCAGATGAGGCGAAGATTCTTTAATAGTCCGGACTACTAAGGAAACTTTTTTAGAGTGAATTAAATAAGCTTAAAAATAGTATTCATAACAAAGCAGGAGGCTTTGGATACATAACACATGGGCTGAAAAAACCCAGGCCTATCAAAGAAAACAGGTTTTTTTCATCAATCACATCGCAATCATTCCGGCGCCGCTTAAATATTTCAATACTACTTTTGTTCAACGACCACCTTTTAATTCAGTTTCAGCGACCACCTTTTAATTCAAGCGAAATTTCTTACCGACAAGCATTTTTTTGGTCTGCGAGCCAAATCCCGTCGTCGCTCGAAGCCAAATCTGGCGAATCCCCGTGAATGTGGGAGCAATTCGAAGCTCAATTCATGTACTTTTGCCATTGTTTTGCTATTATCAACACCTTCTTATTTTTGGTCAACAATGAGTAAACGCAGCACCCACTTTAAACAAAGCTTTCTCATAGTAAAATGCTCATGCTACATAAAACCAACGCATTCTTTTGATATCTGTACGATGTCAGCTAACTCACGCAACTTCACGTTTTGATCATTCGAAACGATTTTCTGAATTTTTTTGTTGCCTTCTGGAGTTACCGCCTCATTTGGACGTCTACTGCGTTTTGAATCATAGGTGTCTCTACGACCATTTCTGAGGTCAGCAAATCATCGTTTTATTGTTGTTTTTGGCACAATAACTCACGAACTATTGAATCGAATATCATGAAATTTTAACAGCTGTTAAGGTTAGGACTAACTGTTTTTAAGGTTAAGACTATCTGGAAAAGTGGTGAAGGCAATAAAACTAGTGCCACCTATGTATTAGGCCCTTGACTTTTCAGCCCATGTGTTACTCAGTAGAACATGGGTTGCGATTTAACCTAAATCGTAGTTATAAAAAAGTATGCGACGTATAGTCAATATACCATCGGATTATAGAGTGGCACACATAAAATATTCCAAAACTACCAAGAATGATATAATACGGGATTTCCAGACCGTGACGCCAGTTCAGAAATTAAACAAACGAAAAGCAAGGGAAAAATAAGGGAAAGTAAATGGAAATTCAAGAATGATAATACATCCTGGTGGAAAGTAAGGAAGGGAAGGTGGCTTTATTATCATTCATTTAATTTTTATTATTTTGTTTAATTTAAAATCCGAAGTATTATATGATGGATTCACGAACAAGTGACTTTTTACCCAAACGTTTGTTTATTTTATATGCTGATGTCAGTTACAACACCTGATGCTGTCAATGTCGCTAATAATGAATTGGCCATTTACGCATGGCTTTAACTTTCTATTCCCTACATCATGCATAATTACCCAAATTCATAGTGAGGTTTTTTTCGATCTATTGTTTTGAAACTACGGTAGCAACAGGTGGGTTAAGGGTTATGTGTAACTAAGAAATTGGAAACTTTTAAATAATGTTAATGCAACTATTTTTTTCTGAGCCTATTTTGTGAAATATTATTGCCTAATCAGAAAATTATTTTTCTCAAATGAAACGCAACTTTCGATAGTCTCGATAATGCCACCTAGCGGGTTTCTTTATCTGCAGAAATATTTCTTCTAACTAATATACACCTCATATAAACATATGTATAACATAAATATAAATCCAAATCGAACCATAAATGCCTTTTTTCCCCCAAAATATTTTGATCCCAGCGCCAGCTAGCGGGTGAAAAACTAAAGTCTTCTCAATTCATTCTTTTGATATAAGGAAATGTTTCTGATCGCCATTATTGTTTCTTTACTGTAAGCATATATATACATATATGTAGATCCATTCCATGTCCCGTGATCCAAGTATTTTGGGCATAACCGTAAATTCTTCTAAAAATAGAGTTTTTTGTAGGCTCAAGTATAAAAAGAAGTAAAAAGAAATTTTTTTATATCGAGATTTATTCAATATTAAAATTTTTTATGGAGTTTTTAAATGCAATATCTATGGTTTTTTTTTTAGTTTTATATATATAACTTCTGCTCAAATATAAAGGAGACGGTATCAATAAAACGGTCCGCGGATGACATATGGCAAAAATAAATTTTTTGTTTTTTGGTAGGACTGTTATAAGCTTACATGGCAAATTTCAGCGTGATATGTCACATAGTTTGTTTTCTGTGCTACTGTAAACAAGTCAAGCTCGAGTGTGTTCTTCGAATTCTCTTTTATGACTTCAATTGTCTCAAAATGTTTTCCACGGAGCGGCAACTTGAGCTTGGGAAACAAGAAAAAGTCACATGGAGCCATATCAGGCGAATACGGTGCTTGCGGAACGATATTAACATTATTTTTGTTCAAATAATCGCGAACAAGACGTGATGTGTGAGCTGGTGCATTATCGTGATGCAAGAACCATGCCTTGTTGTCTCAAAATTCCTTCCTTTTAAGACGAATGTTCTCGCGCAAACGCTTTAAAACGTCTAAATAATATTCAGCGTTAACCGATTTTGCGATTTGTGCGATTTTCAAGCACAATTTCCTTTACTTTTCCGATGTTTTCGTCGTTTACTGATGTTGCTGGACGACGTTCATGAGGCAAGTACGGTCCTCTTTGAACGATTTTTACCACTGGAAAACACGTGCACGCGATAGAGCAGAGTCCCCGTAGGTTGTCTGCAACATTTTTAAGGTGTCTGAAGCCGAAATTTTGTTGGAATAACAAAATTTCAAACAATAACTTGAATTTCCATCGTTAAATTCGAAGAACACACTCGAGCTTGACTTGTTTACAGTAGCACAGAAAACAAACTATGTTACATATCACGCTGAAATTTGCCATGTAAGCTTATAACAGTCCTACCAAAAAACAAAAAATTTAGTTTTGCCATATGTCATCCGCGGACCGTTTTATTGATACCGTCTCCTTCATATTTGAGCAGAAGTATATATATTTATTTTTTAATTTTGGGAATAAAATATACTAAAAATGATGTTTGGAAAAAATTTTTGGTTTTCGAAGGTTGAGAATTTTTTAGGCAATTTTTTCATTTTTGGATTATTTTTGTTAATTTTTAAAAAGTTTTTGTTTTAATTTTTGGGTATTTGTTGTCATTTTTACAAAGGACCCTTGTAGTTTTTTTTCTTATGTTAATTATTTATAGCTTAGGCTATCACCATTAATCCCTGAAGGTTTCATAGTAGAATCCCATGAAATCCCATTTTAAATGTTTTTTTTTTAAATTTTGAAATATAATATACTTTTTTAAACTTTTTTTGTAAAAAATTGTATTGTTTTCATCTTAGGAGAATTCGTTTTCAATTTTTGGACAATTTTTTTTTACTCTTTGGGGATTTGATTTTTTTAATTGTGGGAGAATTTTTAATTTGTAGAGTTTTTTTTTTAACTTTTTGTTGATTGTTTTTTAAGTTTGGAGACTTTTTAACTTTTGGTGTTTTTTTTTAATTTTTGGAACTTTTTATTTAATTTTTTTTTAGTATTTGGAATTTTTTTTTAATTTTGGGAATTGTTTTTTTTAATTTTTGGGAATTTGTTTTCTAATTTTTGGGAACTTTTTTTTAATTCTTGGGAATTGTTTTTTTAATTCTTGGGACTCGTTTTTGAATTTTTTGTACTCGTTTTTGAATTTTTTGTACTCGTTTTTGAATTTTTGGATTTTTTTTATAATTATTTAATTTTTTTTATAATTATTTTATTTTTCTTTTATAAGTTTTTTATTTTGTTTTATAATTTTTTTGTTTTTTGTATAATATTTTTTTTATAATTTTTTATTTGTTTTTTATAACTTTTTTTTGTTTTTTTTTTTTTTTTTGGAATTTGTTTTTTAATGTTTGGGACTTGTTTTTGAATTTTTGGATTTTTTTGGAATATTTTTTTGAATTTTTTATTTATTTTATAATTTTTTATTTTTTTTATAAATTTTAATTTTTTTTATATTTTTTTGGGGTATTTTTTTTTATTTTTGTAAAGGGCCCCTCAAAGTTTTTTCTTATGTTTTTTATTAATAAGTTAGTCAATATTCATTAATCCCTGAAAGTTTTGTAATGATATCCCCTGACAAATTATTCCGCAGCCGAATTAGTGAAATTATCAATTTGCTTAATTATATTATTTTTTTAATTTCTTTTTTAAATATTTGTTTTTTTTCCATATTTTATTTTTTATTCGATTTATATTCAAACTTTACTTTCTATATAATATTCGATAGAGAAAGACTTGCGAATGTTTTTATAATGCGAATGTTCTTTACTTACAAACACTTTTCTTCTCTACTTTTTAGCCATAAGTTCATGTATTTTCTTTGAATTTGTCTAAAAAATAATTTCCAAAATTTATTAAACGTCTAAAGAAAATATTAGACATAAAAATAGAAAACAGAACCCTTTTGTTCGACTATAGGCTAAATACTGTAGTAGAAGTTTCCATTTCTTTTTACCTTTGATGGCAGAAATACACTCGAAAGTTTGCAATTGCCATCTGAGCAGCGAACGCTATTAGAAAAAAAATTTTCTATCAATTGGTGTGTCGTGCCCGGTGCTTCAAACCTGTGCACTTTCGAATGGTAGTCACCAACCCATTCGGCTACAGCGGCGGTCAAAGTATAGATAATGAAAATCTAGATAAATATACTCTAATTTCTTTCATTCTTTTACCCAAAATAATTCTAGAACTTTGGTTACTTTTAAAAACTCAGCAGTTGTTCATCCCTTTAAGCATAGCCATGGGATTTAGATCAAACTTTTGAAGTTTTCCAAAATACTTCTCAACTGTAGTTGCAGAGTATGGCACATTTAATGTTCTTTTTTTTCAATTGACAAGTACACAAATTTTACATTAAAAGTACATAGCATTTTTTTAAATTTTCTTTGGCATCGGTGCCAACCTATTGACACTCGTTCGATACTTTCATTAGTTTTCGATTTTTTTACGAGCCATTCTGGGCGATGGTTTCCACGCGCTCTCTCCGATCGCATGAAAAAAGCAATGTAATGAAAAATTTTTACACGTTGCCATTAAACGAATAAATTACAAGTAATAAACATGCACTTATCACATACATGTATGTATGCCCAAGTGTGAGTTAAAAATCACTGCGTTTGCTGCCACTAGCATTAATGCTGACAGCTATTTTTCATAGGTCCTTGTCTTCGTTGGCGAAGGGAGGGAGGAATGAAGGCGTTGGATTCTGTGGTGTGCAGAGGGTGCATCCCATGCGGTATTTTATATGCGTGGGAATTCATATATTTTCTACTCTTTCGCATTGTTTTGTTCGCGCGTCGCTCGTCCATCCACCCGCCGTCTACTGCTGTTCACTTGTCGTTCGCACTCGCTGCCGTTGTCAGCTGGCTGCTGCTGGTCGCTGCTTGTTGTTTATGACGCTTGTAATTGTTGCAATTGCCATTGTCTTTTTTCGATTGTGAGCCTGTATTATTCGCACACACATGAACGCGTATGTGGGTGTGTGTGTGCACATTTCACGCCTCGATTTAAAAAATGATGCATATTTGTCATATGCTGCTGTTGTGAATCTACCCAAGCGGCTCACATTTGCGGCTATTGTCAGCTTAGCGGGTGTACGAGGCATTCCAAAAAATATGGTATGCTTCTTGCACACACACATACACACACACACGCACACCCACACAATCACATGGCTTCTCAATTGTAATTATACGATGCAAGAAAATAATTTCTTTTTCGCCTGTAATGAATATCTATTAAAATTTTGAATCCCCTGCCTTTGTGGGTTGCTGCTTAATAATTTTTTATTTACTCAACTTTTTTTCTGCAGTTGTGGGTGTCTGCGCATGTGTGGGCCCGCATTAGACTTTCTTCGGCAGCAACACTTGTCGTTTGCCATAGAGCAACATCAATTTTTGTTTGTATTTCCATGTGTATGTAAGCAACATTTGGTGGTGTTTTCCAAACGCGTTAAAAAGGCGAAAAAAGTACACCCGCCAGTAGAAAGTGAACGCGCTGCTTAGCCGTTGAGTAGCTGTATAACTGTCATTTGTCGCCATGCATGGCTGTCTGTCCGTGCATTGATTTGTTGTTGTTGTTGTCATGCATTGTCTGGCTGGCAGTTTGTCTAAACTCGTGTCTCTTTTCTTTGTTTTTCTTTATTTTTTTCTACTTGAGTCTAATGACAGCCTTATTGCACCTGCCGCTTTGTGTGGCTGTCGCGCTTTCCGAACTTATTTTCGATTAATTAATTGTTGCTTTATTGTTGTATTCTTTTTTGTTTATTTTACTGCTAGTTTTTGTTGACAATTAATTGTAGTTGTTGTCATCGTTAGCAGCTATTCGTTGCGCCAATTAAATTTTCGCCTGATTTTTGTAGTTTATTCAAGCATTGGCTTTTCGATCAATGAAAGTAAAAGTATTTTGATGTGGTTCTTGTTTATAGTATTGTGTTTTCTTTTTCGTGTTTCGTTGTTTTTGCATTTCTTTATTTAGTGACAACGTTGCGGCTGCATCCAAAATTAGTTGTGAAAGGTGAAGGTTAATAAATGGCGTGTGATTTTTGTACACTTCAACGTCGTAAATAGTAAATAGGTGTTGATGTTATTGTTTTGCATATATACTTTCATTCATACATACATACATGCATATGTTTCTTTAGTATAATTGGCGCCTTCATTTCATCCTTTTCTTAAGTGGCGCGCATTGCATATTCTTTCACGTGCTCTTACATCTACGTACGTAAAAGCGGCTGCTTTAGTTTGAGGGATCCGATTGTAAATGGGGTACTAAATGAGAACCGAGTTTGTAATATAGAATAACGTAGTTTTTAAGGTAATATTAAACTTTGTAGGCAGTTAAAACGGTTTTGAACAAAAATTGTTTTTCTGAAAACTTCATATGGCGGTGGTCAAAATAAAAGCAGCACCACACCAGACAATGTTTTTTATATTTTTGCTTCGGCTTTTTTAATTAAACTATTTTTTTATTTCTTTATTTTTGCTCGTTTTGATTGCTTATTTTTTTGATTGTGTTAATTTTGTTTTATTATCTTTTTTTTGTAATATAATTTTTTTCTTTAATTTTATTAATTGTTTTTGGCTAGTTTTTAATTTTGTATTTTGTTTTTTTTTCATATTTTATATTTTTTTGGTATATATTAATACCTTCTAATTTTCTTTTATTTTTTGTTTTCATGCTTTTTATTCTTATTTTTTCTTTTTGTTAAATTTTTGTTGTTGTTTTGTAAAACAGTTTTTGATGGTTTTTTTTAGTTGATTTTAATTGTTTTTTTAATATTTTTATTGTTTTTTTTATTTCTTTAAATTGTTTTAGTTTAGTTATTTTTTTATTTTTTTTTTACATAGGTTTGTGTTTCATTTATTTATTCTTCCATTTTTTTCAATTTTTAATATTTTTTAATGTATTTTTAATTTTTTTAATTTTTTTATTGACTTTATTTTTTTATTTATATTATTATTTTATTTATATTATTATTTATTTATTCCTTTTTTTTATTTCTTATATTACAGTTTTTTTTTGTTTTTAATGTAAACCAAAGAAATTTTTACTTTGCGTTTTTTTAAATTGTTTGTTTTTTAATTTTTTTATTTATTCTTCCATTTGTTCAATTTCTAATATTTTTTAATACCGTGTGCTTCAAAAAAATGTATACACACTTTGAACTTCCATAGAAAATTTATTTACCGGTCTACAAAGTTAAATTTCAGGAAAATAGAAAGCTGAAAGTCCAATGTAAATGAAACATAAATAACAAATGTTAATACTGTTCAAATTGGTGACCTGCAGCATCAATACATTTTTGAGTACGAGTCACCACAGATTCTGTACATCGTATCAAAACGTCCAATGAGATTTCTCTACACACTGCTTGAATCTCATTCCAAAGAATGTCTAGGTTACGCCCCCACAAGAAGAAATCCAGTGGTGTAAGGTCTGGAGAGCGTGCTGGAAACTCGATTGGCCCCCTGCGTCCTATCCACTGGCCCGCCAAATTTTGATCCAGGTAAGCTCGTACGTCCCTGTGATAGTGCGGCGGAGCACCATCTTGTTGAAAATAAAAATCATCATTACCGTATAATGCACGAATGGCAGGAAATATGGAATCAGCAAGCATTGTTAGGTAATTAATACCGGGAAAACTACAATAGTTCAAAGTGTGTATACATTTTTTTTTAGCACCCGGTATATTTTAATATTTTTTAATTTTGTTATTGATTTTATTTTTTTATTTATATTATTAGTTTTTATTTATTTATTCCTTTCTTTCATTTTTTATATTAAATTTTTTTCTTGTTTGTAATGTAAACCAAACCAATTTTTATTTTTAGTTTTTTTAAACTGTTTCTTTTTTTATTTTTGTTTATTATTTAATTTTTAATATATTTTCAAATTTTGTTTTAATTTTCTTATTTGGTTTTCTTTTCTATTGGTTTTTTGTTTTGGTTTTATATATATTTTAATATTTCTAATTTTTTTTAGTGTTTTGCTTTGGTGTTTTTAATTTTGCTTTGTTGGCATTTTTAAATATTAAATTTTTTGTTTTATTTTTTTACTTTTCGCATTTTTTAATATATTTTGATATTTTTTGTTATATCTTTTTTTAAGTTTTGCTGCATTTTTTTGTAAAATTTTATTTGGTCTTAATTTTCTTTTTTTTTTGTTTAATGTTTCTTTTTTTTTGTTATTTTTTATTGTTTGTTAATTTGTTTTTATTGTTCGTTAACCGATTTTTTTTTTAATTTTTAATTTTTTTTAATCTTATTTTTTATTTCTTACTTTTTTTTATTTTTAACTTTTTTTTTTATTTTTTTTTTTATTGTGTTTTATGTTTTTTTGTTTTGAATAGTTGTTTATTATCATGTTAAATTTTTTTTTATATTTTTTTTTTGTTTTTTGTTTTTGTTTTTGTTTGTTGCTCAATATTATAAAAGGGCTAAAATTCTGCATACCCAAAATTTTACTTAAAATTCTGCCAAAATGGTTTAAAATGGTGATGGACATTTTTCAGGTTCCTTTCTCTTATAAAAATAAATAAAAAAAAAATCTACTTTAACATAAATTAATGTAACTATGGGTAAAAGCACAAAAACGAAATTTCTACATGCAGCTCATTACTGAATATCTTAAATTTTGGGAAGCCCCAAAACTCGATTCATTACAAAAGTACTGACCGCTTTTCCTCATTCAGCTTTCGCCTTCACACATCTGGAAAAAACGTTGCTAAAACGGCTCATTAAGTTCATTAGCCAACTTACTTAACAAAAACACTTAACAATAAACTCAATATGCAGCAAGATTTAAAAATATATCGTTTATGAACACTTTCTCACCTGAGTAATGATGAAACAATGAATATAAGACGATTTCAATGATTACCTAACCGAAATTTTAACAGACACCCAACAATAATAAGCCGCTCAAAATGCCTGCAATCTATTAAAAGGAAAATAACTGTAACATCTTCTCATAATCCAGCAAACATTTGTATGTATGTACTGTATATTTATCAATGTACATGCTGGAGTATACCTACATACATACATACATACATCCATAGGCGCTTGTGTACATATACAAAGTGGTTGTATTTATTTTTGCCTCAGAGATTCCGTTTATTAACACTTCAAACGAAACAACTTTTTGCTTATTAACTGTGGCTAATTGAAAGCATTTATTGACATAGCGATGGCATGCAAAGGCGCTCATATGTATGTACATACGTGTGTGCGTGCTGTTAAAATTACGAGCAGAAGATGCGCACAAAGAGGCTTAGTACAGCAGCGCACTATGTTTTAAGAAAATATTTAGTTGGAATTTTTTGTTTTGATTTTTTTTGTAAACTTTACGCAACCATGTTTTACTTCATTAGTAAATATGTTTATAATCACAAGTCTATTTATAAGTAGATATTTGTGCAGATGGGGAAATGAAATAAAAAAAGTTAAGCAACTGCTAAGTAAATGTAAGATTGAGTGAAAAATGATGATGCACATCGCTGAACTTGGCAAATTCACAATTAATGCTAATACTTTTACTTTTTAGTATTATTATATTTTTTATTATTTATTTACTTATTATTTCTTTGAAATTTATGGGCGCATTTTAAAACTCAATAAATTACGTATACGCCGCGTATACCTCGTCATGTTCTCCATCTAATTTGGGGTTATGTGCGTGTAACTGCACTTTTCCCAGTCACACGATCAACACAATTCGCACAACATTCCAAAAATGCACACACACACACGCACGTACATTGTAGCATACCGCCAAAAGCGCATAACTGTAAGTATTCACTTAAAACTACTTTGTCTGCTGGCACTGCTTGGAGAATCTTCAATTGAGCCAAGAGGCGAGATGAAGCAAGTGGCGGAACGTGGAGGAGAATGACCAGCGTTATGCATGCACATACATACATACGTACATACATACATATGTCTATGTTGGTGAACTGTATGCCGTGTTACGCTTGGTTTCGACGTCTACAGGTGAAATAGAAAGTGTTCATGGGAGCGTATTATTGTTTTTCGGTCATTATTCATTTTTGGTGGCATTTAAATTAGCGTAAGCATGTGAGTTCATAAATTATTTCACTTTCATAGATACAAATCCGCCACAAAGCGCACGAAAATAATACAAAACAATTAACTTGGAAGATGATAGGGTGAAAGATTGTATTGTACTCGTATTGGCGGCTGTAAAAGTCAACATTGTTTCAAAGGTCATGGCATCTACTCAACAGTCGTCAGTCAGTCCGTTGGGCGTGAAAGGTTGGCGTCCGTCAACGGTTTTTGTACACCGTTCACAGTGTTGAGTTTTGGCTAATTCCGCTCGACTGCATTAAAAGCGGCATAAAATTACGGAAGTTGTCAAAGAGTTAGAGGTTTAGAAAAAATTGACATATGCACATGAACATATGTATATTTCACATTCACAAAATTACCGTTATCATTAATTCATTGACATATGAAAAGCATTTAATTCGTTCATTCATTCATTTAATTGTAAAGCAGAGCCGCAGATTTTGCATTTCAAAGCAAATCACAATCAACAAAATTTGAAAGAAGATTTGGAGAAATAAGTAACGGTATTCGATTGCAGATATACATATCTACCACGTAACACGGTATTGTTAAGCGTTACATTGAGCGTTGGAAGTGAAACATTCACGTAACTTATTTTGCATTACGGCAAAATGGTTTTAGTACCGTTAGCCATTATTATCAAATTAAATAAAATCAGCGACTTTGCTTACATAATTAAGTTACAATAGTTAGTTAATTTAGTTAGTCACAAACTATTTAATCCATATATATTACAAATTTACATTGCTTTTGTTGTAATAGCCAAAAAATTTCCACAAAAATTTTTGGCGCATGCTGCTGAAGTGACAGTCGTTGGCCGGATTTAAATCGAGTCCCTTTCGGTAACGTAGAACCGACTGTCGAATTTATGTTGTTGCTGCTGGTTTTTCCCGACCAAGGGCTGACGCCACAGTGAACTAGCCGTGTCTAGTGCGCTCACGTTTAGCATTACGAATTTTTATACCAGAATTTGACATAGACAAACGTCTAATGTCCAACTATCGGATTATCTTAAATCCTAAAGATGTTGGAGAAATCCACATTTACATACATACGTCCAGATAGTCAGATAGCTTTAAAAGCCCTTCTATTAACTACAATCACCTTAGGAATGGTACATGTCTGCCTGAACCTTCATAATATGCTAGGGAACTTCAACACAATATCCTAGGATGGGTTCCTGGACACGAATAATATGAGGGAAATGAAATAGCGGGCCATCTAGCTAAAAAAGTGGCAAACATGCCCCTAATTGATCCTGAGCCTTTCTGTGGACTTACAAAAAGCTACATCAACGAACTTCTCAGAAGGTGTGAGAAGAAGTTCGCTGAACACTGGCGAAATTATATCGGTCGAAATAAGTCCTAAACCCAGGCAAAAGGAATTTCCGATAAGCTACTTTCGCTCTGCAGAGTATATTTAAGACATCTAACTGGTTACTTTACAGGCCACTGTAGCCTGAGATATCACTTAAGCAAAATTGATCTCTCTGAGACCATCATCTTCCGATTCTGGACACTGAAAATTCAGAACACCTACTTTGTAAATGTCCTGCACTAGGTAGAAAACGGTTATACCGCCTTAGTGGCACTTCCGTGTCTCCGTGTAAATTATGGAAATTATGGAATTTTTGAAAAGCCTTAAAGTATCGGGTACCCCAGTAGATTTTGCATAATATCTCTCTTTCCGTCGCAGTGCGCAGTAGCCTAATAATAATACCCCCAAAAAGAAATGTGCAAAGGTGATAACAACACGATCTTGGTGACCTATTCATTGCCTCGAGACGAGAGATATGTTGCTCACCGAAACGACGACGCAGTAAATCCATTGTTTCCCGGGCTGTAAGGCAAGTAGAGCCGACTTCTTTTTGTGGAGATCACGGGCTTCAATCCCCGGCCCCAAACAGTCGTTTATCATGGCGCGATAGCGTTCGTCATTCACTGTTACATACGCGCCAGTCTCATCTTTGAGGAAATATGTGCGGATAATTTCTACAACCCAGGTCGCACCGAACGATTTTTTCAATGGATGTAATAGCTGTTCTTGAAAGGCTTCGGATTGCTCTTCAGTTTAAATACGGTAATTTTGATTATTGGCATAGCCATTAAGCCAAAAATGGGCCTCATCGCTGAATAAAATTCGGGTTCCAATGCGAATCTTCGGCGAGTTTTTCAAGAGCCCGACGAGTGAAATTACGACTCTTTGGAAGATCGGTCGGCTTCAAATCGTGGTTAAGTTGTATTTTATGCGCTTTAAAGCCAAGATCTTTGGGTAAAATCGCACAAGTAATGCTATGAGATTGGCCATAGTTGTTGAGATCGGCGCCGAATCGATTCTTCCAGGTCTTCGGGCAAAACTCTGATTTACAGCCGCAATTTTCTCTTCACTCCGGGCTGTATGTGGTCTATCGGCTCGAGTATTATCCCATAATGTAAAATTATTCTCAATTTTGTCGATGTGTGACCATAAGTTGGCGTAAGCGAGCGATGAATACTTTTCACTGAGCATCGATTATCGTAATACAAGTGTACGATTTGTAAACGTTGTAGAGGCGTAAGTATTTCCATGAAGAAATTAAAAAATTCAGCAGTCATACGTGTTCTGTAAAAAAACCCCCTATTGGAAAAAGTACCTCCAATCTGATCGCCTTTATATATACAAAACTTTTCTCCCTCCAATCCCTCGCTTCAGTCGCCCGTTCAAATCCATTAGATCGGTCATAATCTTTAAAGCAGTATTCGGTAAATTTACTTTATTCTCCAAGACATACAGATCCCTTTTCAAAAATAATCCTTTGATGTTCCTACGGACCGGTGTTGCCTTTACCAGTCATTTAGGTGGAGTATCAAAAATTATAGGCCTTACATTTCGTGAAGATTGAGATGAAGATGAGTAGATAGGATGGAAAATGAACCATAGAAGATGAAACTGGCGACCCTGGACACAGTAGACAGTCTTCATCAGAACGCCTACTTGGATCTTCTCTGTCTGCGATGAAATGCTACCATAGTGCCGGGCCAGAGGAAACTTCCAGGTGAGGAAGAGCGACGACGGTCACTATATGGTGCGAATGCATTTTGAACTCTACCTCACAGCCACAAATCAAAAAAACAAAACCATGAGTAAATGCACAGAAATATTGACCAAAGCAAAGTTGCTACTTCCTCTGCATGTGCAACGCATTAAAAATGTAACATTCATTGCAATATCGTGAGCCATAAAAAGTGAAGGAGTAATAAGGAAAGACATGAACTATACCAGAAAAATATTTCACCAAAATTAGCGAAAGTCGCCACCACCAAAATGCGTCACAATATTCTATGCACTCGCGTTTCCTTTTGTTGTTCGTTGCTGAATCTTAGTATCTATTTTTTGTTTTTGTTTACCAACTGAATCGTGCAGCATGTTGTTGCAGACACATACGACTGCAGCACGGCTACGAGGCTGCAAAGTCGTTCTCTGCGGAGTCACGTCAACAATTCAAGGCTAAAAAATTGATAAAGATGCGCCAATGTGGTTGATGGCGGGCGGGGTTTTATCGACGGCTTGTTGTGCTGCATTTCCGCGCCCTCTGTACGAGCATCGGTGGCAGTCATTGGCTTTGTGCTGCGATTGCAATACAAGTTCAATGACATTGTCGTGATTTTTTGACATTGTAGCCGTTGCAGTAGTTGACTTGAAGAAGCCAATAACCCAATGATGGAGTCATCATGCGATGATGATGCGATCAGGAATTCGAGCAAACCCCGCAATACATGGCAAATTGGAGTTGGCAGTGGCATGCAACGGACAAGCTTATTGTTAATTGACAAATTCGCGGTTTTGTATTTTTGTTTTCAAAGTATTCGTTCATTAGATTTTGATTAGCTAAAACATGACAGTCGTATTATTGTAAATGTCGTGTTGCGCAACATGTGGCTCTACGTAGGAATGCATGCTGAGTGCGGTAAATTAATTCTTTCACTATGAAACGACACCCAAAACGCTGCCAGTGGCCCTTTAATGCAATTCGTTGTAGTTGTTGGGTTTGTTTATCTATTTTTCTCCGATTTCAAAACATTTGCATTCGTACATTCGTACGACGACGCGCCCTGCTTTGGGTTTTCCACAAAAGCCACTGGGCCCAGCAAATAAAAACTATGTCAAATAAACGAAACCGAATCAACAAATGCCATGAAAAATTGGACAACAGCCTCGTAACAAAAATAAAATTGTATTAAAAAAGCAGAAAACTATTTTTTTGTTGTAATTTTTTGGGAGCAGTCACAAAAATTCGTCGTCTGTTGTTTGTCAAAGTTGCTGTTGCTGCAATCGATATTGCATGTGTGTGTGTGTTTGTTGTTGTTGTTGTTGTGCCTTCCTTTAGCTCTTGCCGCTGTTGATGTTGATGTTGACAGCATTCGGCGTAGATGGCGCCATTGGCGCATAGCGACACGTACGCGCCGCGACTCATTACAATTGCACACTGAAATGCTGAAACAACAGCAACAACAAAAACAATAGAAGTGTGCAACAAGCAGTCAGCAACGCTTGCCGACTTACATACTTAGTTGCATAAAAGCAGAATAAAAAAGCAGAAAAGAGCGATAAAAATAAATCTCAATGAGTACACGTAAAGTGAAGCTCAAAGCTGGAGGCTAGACAAAACGGAGAAAAAAGAATTTAAGAAAAAAGTAAAAAAATTACAAAAAAAAAGAAAAATAAAAAACAACAATAACAAGCTATATACGCAACGACGCCGCGGTGACACATTTCAAATGTAGAATGGGTGCAGCAGCAGCTCTAACAGTGAAGCTACGACAACTGCAAAGAGAAAAAAAAGTAACAAAAACAAAAAAAAAAAAATTAAAAAGAATTATAAAAAAAAATTATAAAAAAAAATTATAAAAAAAAAATTATAAAAAAAATGTATAAAACAATTTGACAACAACCGACGACCGCTTACAAATTGCGACAGTAAAATTTACCAGTATTTTTTATGCTTTGGACATGATAAACTTGACTCGTGACACATACTTACATATATACGTGCATACATGCGTGCATACGTGCATACATCGCTACCTCATTGTATGTATAAAAATATATTATAATTTTTTCTCTAAAAATGTTGACTCAAAAATATAAAATTTTTCAAGTAAATTCCCACAACTCCGTAACTCCATCGTTTCTACCTTTTAAAATATGACTAAATTGAGTTAAACTTCTCAGCGTGGCTATGCTGGCACACCAACGCTGCCCGCTTGTTCTCAGCTTGTCAGAATTTTTATGAATGAATTTGTAATTGGATTCGCAACGCAAACAAATGAATTGCAATAACGACTACAACAACAACAACAACAACACTTTGGCTCGTTTGTGTGCTAGTAATGCGCTCATTTAGATTTGTTTCCATATACATCCATACATACATATATGTATGTGTGTGTGTGTGGATGCGTGCATGCTTGCCTTTGGTGTGCTGCATAACCTCAGTAGGAAAATTCACAGGTTCTGAACTGCTGTCATTCGCGTAGAATCGAAGATAGCTCACTTTGTCCGGTTTAGTAAATTGTGACTCTAAAATGCCAAAAAAAGAAAAAAACTGAAATATAATAGCAACAAAAAAAACATCCAGTTGCTATTCTTTCATCAAAAGAAAACACGGAAACAGACAAAAAAAAAAAACAAGACCAAAAATACTGTATTTATATAATTTAAATAAAATCTGATTTTATATAATTTTTTTATTACCGGTTTACTCAATTGTGAAACACATAAATTTCCACACTTTAGACTTCTCAGCGGAAGTAAAGTATCTATTATAGAAGTGATACTTGACTCCAAACTTCATTGAAAGCTACACATTGAAAATAGAGTAAAGAAGGCCAGCATGGCTTTCTACTCCCGCTTATCTATGGTCTCCAAGAAATTTGGGCTGACGTCATCTGTGGATGCACAACGTAGCGGTATTGCCAATTGTAACGTACGGTTGCCAGTTTTCGTGGGAAGCTTTTCGGAAGGGCCTCACTAAATGCGAGAGGGTGTAAAGGACTGCTTAATTTGCCATCACCGGAGTTTAAGGGTCGCTCCAAGGCAATCTTTCCAAGTAGACAGGATTGGAGCGAGGGGAAAATCTGTACCGAGGCTGGTATCTCTGACGTCACTAACGGCTCCAAGACGGAATCGGGAGTCGAAATAGAGGGTTTCTCTAAATCAGCCAATTTATCTATTTTCTTAAAGCTGCCGAATACTGTTAGTGTTTTTCGGGCAGAGTCAGCGATCCTGCAGGCATGCAAAATGCCTGGGGAACGCGGTTGCGAAAGAGATATTAAGAGATTTTGTTCCTGTAAACACGAGATCAAATCTCTTGAGTGAGTAGGTGACATTTCTCTGATCTGGTGAGCTTGCCAAGAAGGAGCGGCTGAATTCGTGTCAGAGATCTCGACCGCGGTCATCAGCAACCTCCTTGTTGAAAGGAAAGGAAAACCTCCTTGTTGAAAGGAAAGCCCAGATCAGATGGAGCTCCATTTCTTCATGTGCTGTTTCGAGAACGCTCTGGCCCCAGTACTATAGACACAGGCCGCAAATAGTCCTAGTCACGCCATTCAATTTCTAAACTTGTAGCTGTGCTTACGGGTCGTTGAACGATGGGCAGTCCCGCAGACCTGCTGGGATTACCATTTAAACCGCCTTCCGGAAGCTCTGGTAACCTTTCTGGTAAGGAAACTGTTGCGCACTTTTTCTGTAAACGTCCTGATTTTGCACCTAGACGATTAAGGTAACTGGGTGCTACTTTCTTCGACAGCCTGTGGCAGTGATCCAACCTAAATCCCATCAACTTTCTCCGTTAGAACAACAGCTCTGGTTTGTAGATATCTTCCCTGATGGCATCAAAAAGGCACTTCAGTCCTACTTGGGGAGTGACAGTCTGGTACTTTAACCATTTCACCTACCTGAAAAACAACAACAAATGCAAACTATTGCTATAACTATTCTAATAATAAGGCCTCTAGTACATTCTTATTTTGTATAAACTCAATAATGCTGATAGATATTGATAATACAGTCCGTATTCCATTTATCGAAATAGCAGAATTTTTGTACAACAAATTTTCTCTGCAGGGAAATAACAACTTCAAAGATTTCCAACACACACGCACGCACACATAAAATGCGTTTCTTGTTGTTGCCTTGGCTTTTTATAACCATTACTGCTGTTGCCGCTGTGCTGTTGATGAATCTGTTGCATTCATCAAAAAATTTATTTTCATTTACTTTAAACAGGAAATGACTAAAAATTCAAGTAACAACAACAAAAATTACTGCATAGCGAAAGAGCGGGCACATTGGTAATGAATTACATGTACGAGTATAAGAGTATTTTGGCGTGCAAAAGAAGTCTTGAGAAGTGGTGGTTCATATACTAGAATAGTTTCGTCTGGTTTTAAAAGATGTTTGCACATATATACATAGATTGAATAGTGTTTCTCAAGGGTTTTGAAAAATATTTTATAAATTTTTTATAAGTTTTTTCCAATATTTTTTTGAATAGTACTTCTCAAGGATTTTCCAAAATATTTTTTAAACTTTTGTATATTTTTTATTTTATTAAAAAAAATTTATAATAAATAATTTTTTCATAATCAAATTTTTTTTTATAATACAATTTTTTTATAATAACAAAAAATTTTATAATAAAAAAATAATTTATTTATTATTTATATATTTTTTCATATTTTTTTTTATCTTTTATCTATTTAATTAAAAAAAAAATTGTTTTTTAAATGTCTTTTTATTTCATTAAAAATTATTTATATAAAAAAAATATTTTTTTATTTCATTTTAATGTAAAGATAGAGAAAAACGAATGAAAAAAGGAAAAAAAAAATTGTTTATTATATATTAGTTTTTTTTACTTTGATTTTTATATTTTTCTCAATTCGTTTTACTTTATTTAAAAAGGTGTATACTAAAAAGAAATGTTTTTTACTTAATTTTTATGTATAATTTTATTATTAATTTAACTTTATTTATTATATTAATTTAATTTTATATTTTTTTAATACTATTTCTCAAAGATTTTCCAAAATAAGTATATTTTTTTGTAAAATAAGTATATTTTTTATATGTTTTTATGTTGTTTTTATATTTTTTTATGTGTTGTTTTTATGTGTTTTTTTTAATATTTTTTATTTTATTAAAAAAAAATTGTTTTATTAAATATTTTGTAATACAAAATTTTTTTATATATTTTTTTAATTGTTTTTATATAATATATTTTTAATTTTTTTTTATGTTTTCGTGTTTTTTTTTTTTTAATTGTTTTTGTTTTTTTAATTTTTTTATGTTTTTTTTTAATTTTGATTTAAAGAAGAAAAAAGAAGAAAAAGAGGAAAAAACAAAGGAGAAAAAAGGGGAGAAAAACAACAAAAAAGGAAATAAAGTAGTTAATTAAATTAAAACAAAAAAAAAAAAAAAAAAAAAAAAACCAAGAAAAATATAAATACAAAGAAATAAAAAAAAAAAACAAAATCAGAAGAAATCCACTAAGCTGTCGCGAGAGAAATCATCTGCAGTTTGTTAACAAGACCACATGCAGGGTAAAAGTTCAATTGGAACAAATACAAATTAAACAATTCTCAAACACAAAAAAAAACATGTTTCTAAACGCGTAATTAAATATGAAACAAATGTAGAAGCAGAAAACAAACGCAGCTATAAAAAAAAAAACTAGGAACAAGAATCTGTGAGCCACAATTAAAAACAAACCAGTTTTCCAACTAAGTCGCGCGATCACGAGCATGGCGATAACTACGTTTTGTTAATTGGTCTAAGATTACCAAAAAAAAACAAAAGAGCGATTAAGGTAGCTCAAAGGCGCCAAATTCGGGCACACACACACACACACGCACAACGAAATGCGAATACGTTACGCTTACAACCGTTAGGTTTCTTGCTTCAGAGCAGCATTCTGTAGGCGAAAATCTGTTAATGTAGATTTTTTTGGTTTTAGATTTTTGAGAGCTTAGAGTTTCTTTAAGCTTAACCTTTTTTGCTTTGTTTTTTGTATTGGCGGCTGTTTTATTCACAGTCTCATAGCCGACCGACCAACAGGTGCCATTGCCCTAGCGGCGCTGTTACTGATGATGACTGACTAGCCGCTGTTGAGAGCGCTTGCTGCAACCATTTACATACATGCAGCCATCCATCCGGTTTGTTGTGAGTCTCGTGCGCTTGATGAGTGGGTTTGATTTATGTTTTGTTTTTGGAATGTTGTATCATTGATGTGGCGGAAATTAAAAAGGTCATCAGCGCTGCAATATGAATCTCAAAGAGGAGCTGTCACGTGTTGTAATACTCATGAATATGTATGTATTTATGCTTGTTTACTTATGTTTAGATGTGCATGAGTATGCACATTAAGGTGTACCACTCTTCATATAAAAAAAGGCGGGAAAAAATAATCGGTACTCTTTCCATCGAAAGTAAACAAAAATTATTATACTTAGCTTAAGACTTTTGTCAAAATAATTAAAAAAAATATTGAAATCTATGTGCGCTGGACCGATTTGAAAGTACCTCACAAAATCGATATATTTTAATTAAAAAAATTAGTGTTTAAAAATTGGTTTTTGGTAAATCAGCTCAGATAAGACAAATTAGCTTAAATTTTTTTTAAATTTTAGCAGCAGAAAAATAATCA
This sequence comes from Anastrepha obliqua, assembly GCF_027943255.1. Taxonomy (NCBI): domain Eukaryota; kingdom Metazoa; phylum Arthropoda; class Insecta; order Diptera; family Tephritidae; genus Anastrepha; species Anastrepha obliqua. The sequence goes on from NC_072892.1 coordinate 177,048,258, forward strand.
GATTTTTGGAGATATTTTAAACTCGGTCCAGCTCACGTAAAATTTAATTAATTTACCTAAGAATTTTGAAGTCTTAAAATATAATAAATTTTATAATTCCGTTGGAAAACCGAATATTTTTTATATTAGCGTTAGCGTCTGCTCCAATGATGATGCGTTTCTGCTTCAGATGCGCCGTATTGACGAGCCTTCTCACTGCTTCAGGAGGAGGCGCCTCCGCTGCGTCGTAAGGCATGTAAGCCGACACAATCCAAATCGGGCCGTGGACAGCTTCAACCTCTATGGCAGTGGTGTCAGCGTTGCTAAAGGGAAGAAGAAAAGCATTAATATGTTTTCGAATGAGAATACAAGAGCGCGATCTAACGTTAGCCTCACCTTGAAACAAGGTGTAGTGCCTATCTTTCAGGCCGCATATCTTGTTGTTTGATATCCAAGGTTCTTGGATGAGAATGATGTCCTCTCTGAGGTCAGAGAGACGAAGAATGAGGGCTGCCGAGGCAGCCTTAGAGTGGTGCAGATTAATCTGCAGCACTTTTAGACGCACATTCAATGACTGTGTCGTTTGCGTCATCACTGCTATCTAGAAGTCTATCCTCGTCCCCGAGTTGAATGTTAAATAAGTGTCCCACAAGTTCGCTGTTCGATTCCGAGTCGGACTCAATCGTCGAAGCTTGTGAGAGAGGCTTATCAACATCCATCTTGGGGGCCGCCGTACTCTCTTCGCTGGGTGCGAGGAGATTTTTCGGCTGATAGGTCCAAATGGTAGTGGTGATGAACCCGAACGCCACAATCCCCTTGCGGTCGTCCAGTGCTTTAACGCTTTCCTGGTCCAGGAGCAGCGTGGTATGTCTGGAGTTTCCTGAAGGCTCTTCCACCTTAACTACCCTCCAATTTTCGGTGGGTAGGTTCGGGTTTCCGATCTTCAGTAGCTCCAGAATAGTTTCCGGATCGGATGGCTCTAGAGGTATTCTTGCTCTGCCGCGTGGTTGGTTTGGAATTTCGCTCTTATTGACGAGCTTAAGATTCGCCCCGGGCCATACCTCGCCGAGTCGGTCGAGGGCCATGCCGTACAGGCTGACAAAACGTTGATCCGAGCACGCGATCAACTTGACCCTTGCCTGGAACCATCCCGCGTCAGAGCAGAAAGGAGGAGGCCCTGGGTTCTGTTTCAGAACGTCCAGGTATCCCAACTGAAGTTTTCTCTCCACAATCTTCCAGTTTGATGGAGAGATGAAACCGTCAGAGTGGCTCTTATCCACCACCGCCATGACCAGACTATCTCTGGCAACTTCGCAGAACTTGCGTATTTTGACCTCAGAGGAAGCTTTGTGCTTCTTGGGGTCGTCGGAGCTATGAGGATCCTCTGAAGACCGCTGCCGCTTAGCTGCACTCGGTTTTTCTTTGGACGCCTCATACTTCCGAAGGAATTCCCGGGCCCAATCGAGAGTTGCCTTTTGTTGGTCGGACAGCTCCTCCTCAGGGGTTTTGCCGAGCTTTTCCATAAGGAAAGTGGCGCGTCTTTTGTCTCTATATCGACGGAGATGAGGAGGGACAGGTTTTTTGGAGACTTCTGTCCGATTAGTTTTCCCAGTTTCTGGCAAAACAGTTTTGGTTATTGATTGTTTCTCCGCAGCCGAATCGGTTTTGGAGGAAGTAGAAGCCACCTGGGAGTGCGGTGGTGTCTCCTTGGCGGTCTTGCTCTTAGTGAGCACTTTAGCCACCGAAGGGGTGGTTTTTGACCCCGCCATAAGTTTGGTGGAGCCAACGGGTCTCCCGCGTCGGGAAGGAATTTTTTGTTGTGTTGTTTGTTGTGTTGTTTGTTTTGTGTTAGTTTTGTTCATTCTTTTTTGCGGGGCGGTCACTCAGCTGACGAGTCAGCAGTCGTAACCAGAGATATTCGTAGGGAAATAATGGGGTTCGCCACGCCAGAGCCCTATGCCGTGGTAAGTCGGATTTAAACTGGGGTGCGACAGGTGCCCCAGAGTCCGCATACTAGCGACTTAGCTCACCCTAAGCCATGCATCCCTCGGCGTATGCTGTTCCACCTTGGATTGGTAGCCTTTGATATAAGGAAGTGGCCTTCTCCCCGTGAGTCCATGTTTACTCCATTCGTATTAGCAGAGACATGACCTACTAATACGAGTGGCTTCTCGCCTTCCACCGAAGTGGATATGGGTCACTGCCAGCAATTATGGCAGTTACGGCACGCGTGCAGTAACACTGCACTACATGTTGTTCCCCCTACCATAGTTGTTGGTTGACGAGAACTAGGCTGGTTCGCGAGTAGGCTTTTACCAAGGCTATGACCTACTTAACCACAGAAGATAACTGTGGCGTACCCTATCCACCATCTGGGACGCGCAGCAATTGGTGCCCAACCAAAGGGGACTATAATCTTAGACTATAATCTTAGTTTAAAATTTTCTATTAATTTTTTGAACTTGTTTTTTAATTTTTTTTGTTATTGTTATTTTATTCTAATTTATTATATTATTATTTTATTCTTATTATTGTTTTTCTTTTAATATTTTTATTATTATTTTTGACCTTTTTTTCTTAATATTATTTTTTATTTTTCTATCATTTTTTTTTTTATTTTTTTATCATTATTATTTTTTTTTTATATTTTTTTTTTTTTCATTTTTTTTTTATTATTTTTTATTTATTTTTTTATTATTATCATTATTATTATTATTATTATTTTATTATTATTATTATTTTTTTTATTATTATTATTTTTTTATTATTTTTTTCATTATAATTTTTTTATCATAATTTTTATTATAATTTTTTTTTTTATTATATTTTTTTTTTGTGTTAAGCTTCGGACAATCTTTGCCTTCTGACTTCCTTTGCCCCACTGCAATTCTTGCTCAATATCCACCCTGCCTCTATTGCCTGTAAGCGCGTTTCTATGGTCGAATGGATGTGCACCGTCGACTTCATGGCATTCCACTCATTGCCAGTCGTTCCATCAGCCAGTGGGCAATCGGCGCTACTCGCTCGTCCATTTCTTTTATTTTGCTCTCTTTAATTTTCTCTTATTTTTGATTACTTGCGTATCTGGTCGCAGCTTTTTGATTTGTGCCGCCAATGCCACTACTATTGTCGTCACCGCCGCCGCCGCCGCCATCAAACACACAGCAAAAAGAAAAAGAGGTTCATCGACAACGTGTAACTGGAGGCGCAACTGCAACTGCAAATGCAGTAACTGAAACTTCGGCCGATGATGCAGCATCAGCACCAAAGCATCAAAGCGTAGTAAAAACGGCAAGAGAAAAACGCGTTTATTTCGACGCTGCCTTGCCTCATTGCTGCAGTTAGGTGTACGAGTATTTGCAACTGGCAGCTTTTTCTTTTCTCTACTTGCAACAAGTAGCAAAAAACACCACAAAACAAGTAGCAAGTTGTCTGCTTATGCGCCAGCCAGCGTGTGTTCCATGTCAAATGGCCCAGCCAGGCGTCATCGACATCGCCAACATTTTTGTCAACAGCAATGTTAACGTTTTTGTCTGTCAAAGCCAAAACGGCAATTGATTATCATCGCAAGTTGGTTGTTGCAAAATGGTTGTTAAGGAAACAACTTTTATTTCTTTGGCTTTATTTTATTTATTTCTTCATTACTGATACGCGGCGATTTCAGTAAAGTGAAATAAAAATGTAAAAGTTAAAGTCTCGCAATGTTAGATACAGAAAACTGGTTCGCGAGAATGAATATTTCAAAATTCAGTTAAAATTTTTTTTACATTCAGAAAAAGCTTAAATTATTATTATTTCATTACCATAGACTGCAATTCTCATTCAGCTTATCAAGTATTTCATTGATTGTGCTGATAGAGTAGTTATAATACTTTATTACCGAAACCAGTATAAACCTATGTAAACAGTAGCTAGCGGCTCTGGAGCCTTTAAGCTCTTATTTTAATAATAATTTAGTATCAGAGAAAACACAACTCATATTGTTCACTAGGTAACACAGAATCCCTCAGCTAAGTCCAATTATGCTCAAGGGGGAAGCTCTTGTGATTTCGGAAGAAATGACTTGGAAGTCAAACATCTGAGAAAGAGTCAGGAAAGCGAACCTAGCTTTTTATGCCTGTAACTAAACCTAAGATTGCTCATTGACTTTACACTGCTGTCGTCAGACCTATTCTTCTATATGGTAATGTTGTCTGGTGGTGTGCTACGCAGAAAAAAACCTATTATAATTTATTGAATAAGATGCAGAGATCAGCGGAATTAGCAATATGTGGCGTCATGAAAACGACGCCGTCCATGGCACAGTGGAGGACTGTCACACGTGGACATTCAACCATCTTAGACTCCTACACACCCTCCCATTCTTTGGTTCGAAAGGAATTTCCTAATGAAAGGAATTTCCTAATGAAAATTCCTTCTAGACCGGAATGGCTTGAAGAAGATCCAACACCCAACACACCCGTTAAGATCTACACAGACGGATCTAAAATGGACACCGGTGTAGGATCAGGGTTATTTTGCGAACAGCTTTCTATTAGTGAATCCCTTAAATAAACGCTATTCAGGAAGCCTTAAAATGGTTAAAGATAAACAGAATATCATCAACGGTGCAGATATCCGGACAGCCAATCTGCTCTATGAGCCCTGGATGCATTCCAAACAACATCAAGGAGTATCTTACGTTGTCGCCAATCTCTAATTGAGATGGCCAAGCAATATCGTATAATCTTATGCCGGTTTCCAGGCCACAGAGATATACCAGGGAACTGTAGGGCAGACCAACTTGCAAAAGACATAAGTAATTTTATGGAGATACCTCTCTCAACTTGTAAGCTTCTCATTAAAGACGCACTAATCAGTTCTGCAAATCAAAGATGGATTAGCGTTAACACCTGTGAAAACCATGTAATTGCTCCAATGGATGTGTGACGTATCAATGTAAAGCTTAAGCTTGAGTTGGTCACAGCAGTATCGCAAGCTAGGCCTGCTGACTTTCCCACTGCGAAAACCTCAGCCTGGAATATACTGCAGTGATTTGGAAGCTTATACGACTTTCTTAGGTCTAACTCTGGACAATATATCTCATCGCCGAATTTATTAGTCATTTTTGAACCGTCCGTATGGAAGGTGGAAGGTGTATTGCGTTTGCGGCTAAAGCCCTTACGTCAGGCTTCTTGCATATTGACTATATTGCTTCGGTTTATTGAGTTATGTCTATAGGTCCTGTATGAGAGTTCGTTATGGGCTTTTAGTTTTCCTGCATATTTCAGCAACCTTTAGAGCATTTTCGGAAGAATAAAGAGGATTTTTTTGTGCGTCGAATCATCACTATGGATGAGCCTTGGGCCTATCACGATGATCCTAAATTGAAACAAGAGGCTAAAGAGTTGTGTGAACCTGGTTCCTCGGCTCCGAAACGAGTTCGTGTGAAGAAATCTGCCAAGAATGCGTTAGCATCAGTTTTTTGGGATGTGAAAAGAGTTTTGTTTGTGGCTTATTTGTAAACTGGTAAACCAATAAATTCTGATTTTTTTTTGTAACCGTTTAGATCAGGCGCAGGAAAAAATTCGTAAAAAGAGAACCAGTTTGCAAGAGAAAAACTTATTTTTCATCACGATAATGCACCGAGTCACAACCGCATTTTAACAATGGCTGAAATCCATGAATTTGAGTTCGAATTGTTGGAGGATGCACTAGATTTGGCCCCTAGCGACATCCATCTGTTTCCAGATCCGAGGAATTTCATACGTGGAAAGTGTTTTTCATCAAAGGATGAGGTCGTAACAGCTGTGGAAGCGTATTTTGCAGCTCTTCCAGATTCTCATTTCAGGGATGGAATTCATGAATTAGAATCTTATTGGAACAAATGTATTGATGCCCACGGAGACTGCAATGAATAATAAAGTGTATTTCAAAGATGGTTTGATGTCTGATGGGTCGAACCGCAAAACTTATTGAACAACCTAGTAATAAGAACAGACTTCTCTCAATAACCGAACCGTTCTTTAAATTGGCAGATAACTTATTAGTACCGTTGAGACTCGGGCATAGCACCAAGCGGATTACACAGAGCTGTTGAAAACTTTCCAGTTCTCTCCATGATTGCTTTTCTAAGAGCTGGGGCGCAATTTTTCCCTTTCCGACATTTTTGAATCGTTTCAACTAAAGTCAAGTGCTGTAAGAATACTCCAGATACTTTATTTTTTACTTGCTTACCGTAACGGCGCCGTACTCTATAAAACATGAGCATCCTTCTTAAGGATTTTGCAACGGCTGCATATCTAAACGAAGAATTGTCCAGTCTAGAAGGACTCACATTTTTGACAGCAACGTTAATTAGTATTAGTGAAAATTTGTTCTTCGATGCAATGCAATTCTTTATTACAATCTCGTTTCTTCAAAATATGCCCACAAAATCATGACCTGGCGAAAGCGTATGCGTTTTTTATTATTATCTCCCCGATATAAATACATTTTTATTCTTTTAAGCCTCTGCGCAAATTTACTCTCGCCTTCCTCGCAGCAGTGGACAGCTCCCGCGTTATCGATACCAACGCTGCATCAGCTTCTGCTGCTGCATGCGAGCACCATTTGTCTTCCCATCTGCGTGCCCGGTTCTGCTCTTGGCATTCACCTCATCGTTCATTGGCCAATGTTAGCTAGAGAGCGAACGGGCCATGAAACATTTTCGCTTATTTTGCCTATTATTAATGCTGCCTGCGGGTAATTTGTCAAGATGATTTATATCATTAAGTGTTTTGCCTATTTAAACTTTTGAGGACGATGATAGCTAGCTGCCAAAGCGAACAAGAAGAAGAAGACGACGAAGTAGAGAAATGACAGGAAAAAAAGCTGTTGTTTGCCGTTAAATGTACCGCCACGCGATAAGTGACTGAATGCCTGACTAACTAGACAATAAAATGCCACAACTCGTATGGATTTCAAGATTTTGAGCTGTTGCTTTTCCGTTTTTTCAGTTTTCTTTTTTTTATTCTTTAGTTACAAAGCAAGGCGAAATATAATATAAATAAATGCATTCAATAAATCTTATTGAAAGAAATGCAGCAAGATACTTAAAAATATTGAAAGCAAATGGCAGCAAGCAACTTTGACTTTGGCTTTTGGCTATTAGCTATTGGCTTTGTGTTGTTTAGTCTTGTCCGTTTGGCTAACTGGCCTCTAAAGTGGCACGCAAACGTGGCAACCAAAAGCAAGTTGGCACGCAACACTTGCCCGTGCTTGCTGCAACACGTTCATTTTTCGCCACATTTCTGCTTTTTCTCTTGGTTTGGTTTTCCTCGTGCTGCTTATTATACTTGTGGAGCCTTGCCTCGAGTCCAGTTTATTTTTATACACGCATTTAAAAGTAGAACCATAATTTGTGGCAAATCAAACTTAGCCTCCAGCAACCCGTCACTCTACTCTTACAACTGATTAACAAATTCAGTATTTCTTGTACGAGAGTTGCATGATTTTTTGTTTCTTCGCAGTTCGTTTTTTCTGTTGCACGCATTTTCCAAAGGAAGCAGTGTGGCAGCAACAACCAACTTAGACAAACAAAAAGCACAGAAAAAAAAGAACGGAAAAGTGTCTCGCGTACGACTTTTCTGCATCGCACCCGTTTTGGTATTTTCCAATCAATTACGCTTTGCCACATTTCAAGGTTTTTTCCTGAGGATTTGCTTATTAGAAAAAAGAAGAAACAAAAATGCAGAAATGTTTTTAATTGTTGCAATATTACAGTCGCTTTATGGCAACAATACTAGCGCCTAATGGTGTAGCCATTCGAGCGCGCATTGTAAATGAATTGTTAACCCACTTTTTGTGCCTTAAAAGGCAGGCGCTGCTGCGATCGCGTTTGCGTTCGCGATCTCAATAAAGTGATCTCTACCCATCTGTGACAGACAGTCAACCTCGAGAAGCGGCTATCTCGGCGCATTTCGAGCAAACAATGATCTGCGATCACCGTTCAGCGGCCAGCGTTCAGTGTTCAGCGAGATCAGCATGTTTGTCGAGCTGCGATCGATCGTTGAGTGTTTGCCGCTTGATCGTTGAACGGCGACATTTTTGCTGTTCATTAAAGTAAATCAATCAAAGTGTTGCATGACACATAGTGCGTGCATATGTATGTGTTTGTGGGGAGGTGAAAATGCTCGGCAAGTAGAAGAAAAACATACTCGGTAATAAGCTAAGCGAAAATCTGTTGCGCGCGCCTATGGCAACTGCTGCGCCGCGACTTTGTAACTGAACTAATTATGAGTGTTTTAATTTTATTTAATTTTTTCTCCTTATTTGCTTTTTCCCAATCATTATAATCAATTACCGTTCAATAGTATCGATATCAAGCACAAATGGCTTTCAATATTGTATTCATTAGTGATCGTGTAAGGTCACTTTCTAGACGGTACAACTTGTTAAGGCCAACTTTGTGTTTTAGTGAGATAAACATTTCGTTTATAAATTCCAAATGGTTTATGACGAGTATGCGTAGCATTCAAAACAGATTTACACTGCATATAACGGCGCCAAACTGCAACACAAGGTGTTGTTTGTGAATGAGTTCGAATTCCATTATAATTATGGGAATTTTTTGTAAAATTTTTGTAATTAGCGGTTTTCATTGTTTTATTCGTGGCATGTGAAGGATGCCTGAAAATATTAAAAGTTTCCGTTTTTGGTGCGAAGGTCATGTTTTAGATTTATTACTCGTCTTCTTCTTCGTTTTTTTTGTCGGACAAACCAGCAAGTACAGCACCCAGACAACATTAAGGGGTTAGGTGGGTTACAGAGGTTCAAAAACAGGGTATTTTTACTATTTTTTTTTTAATATATACAATCATATATTTTATTTAAACGATTCAGCATATCAAAGATACATATTTAAACAGTATTTTGTGAAATTTTTATTTAAAAATTCCGAAAACTCAGCCGTTGGTACCTCATCTCCCTGAACGTCTCAAAAAAAAATGCTCTTGCCGTGGACAGCATAACTCATTATTGGTTCATTTAAAATCAAAAAACCAAAAATATTTCGTTAGTACATGGATAAATCTCGTTACTGGACGAAGGAAAAAAAAAATAAAATTTAATTTGAATTTTTGGCAGACTTTGAACAAAAAAACACATTTTTTGGTCAAATTTTCGTCATGTGTTGGCTCGAAAAAATTAGTTGTAATAAAAATAAAAAAAATCCTTCGTTCAATAACTTGATAATGTTATTCCAAAGATGTGTGCAAAATTTGAACAAAATCGCTTCATAACTTTTCGAGAAATCGTGTCCACCGACTTAAAAAATCGAGTTTTGAGATAAACGCGTATACCTGCGAAACGCTGCACTGACATGGCCTGATGGGCGGAACTTCTGAAGGGTCTATCTCGTAGAATTTTACTCGGATCAATTTGAAATTTTAGGAGAATATTTTAAACATATTATACTATTTAATAAGACAAAAAAAAAAAAATCGATTTTTTGAAATTTTCAAACCCACCTAACCCCTTAAGGGGGGAGCCTGCTTTAGAGGCTTCAAAAAATCGATATTTCGTGGTTTTTTTTGGGAAGGAAAGAAATATTCGATTGAAACGAAACTTTCAGATTTTATTGTTATATATTTCAACAGTCTTCTCATATTTTTTCATTGAAATATATGTCATGTTATGCCTGGTGCAGGTCGTAATTTTCATCTGAAACCAAATACCCAAAAATTTTTTATTTTGGTATAGTATAGCTTCCAGGTAAACCAAGAAAATTAAACAAAAAGTGAGAAATTCAACAATTTTTCGCTAATTAAAAAAAAAAATCATTTTTTTGGAAAAACAAATTCACTTTAGATTGTTTAAAAAGTGGGTTAATCATAACTTGTTTAAGGTTTTTTAGGTTCAACTAGAAGAAAATTTAATTCCGAATACAATCAATGTAATCTCGTTTCGATAGGACGTTTAACTTTTTCCCTATCTTTTCAGCCAATTAGGAAAAATCGTAAAAATAAAAAACCGAGAAATCGCACTTCGAGCGATCCGGCCGCTCGTATACCTGCTCGACGCTTGCTCACAATTTCTTCTGTAACTTCGAAAATATTTTAAATTTGCTTCTGAAATTTTGAGGACACATTCTTGGATAGTTTGGGAAGATATTTATGCAAAAAAACAAACAAAATCGATTTTTTGAAGTCTCTAAAGTAGGCTCTCCCCTTAAGGGGGGACCCTCATTTATCGGGTCAAAAAAATCGATTTTTTGGAAATAATTTTAATCTATTCTACAACTATTTAAGAATATACTTTCAAAATTTCAAGTCGATATCTGTATTTTTGAAGGAGTGACAAAATTTTTAACAGGACGCGACGGGTGGCCTGATCGCCTGTATCCAAAACTTTAAACGCGTTTTTCTCGAAACATCATTTTTCGATTTTGTGTACACAATTGAGAACGCTGTATTGAACCAATCAGGCTTTACAATAGCTCATTTTAAAGATAATTAAATTGTTTTCAATGTGACATTAAGTGTTTTTTAAAAAAAAAAGATTTTCATATTTTTTTGTAATTTTAAAGTCAATTTTTATGCATGAAAAATCACTTTTAACATAAAACTGGGTAAAAAATATCAATTTCGACATTTTTTTTTTTAAATCAAAATGTCACATCGAAGGTATTATCCTAAAGTTTTAAAAAAAATTTGGTTTTTTTATTTCAGAAAAAAATTCAGAGCGCTAGAATGTACACAGATAGAATGAGGTGCCATGGACGAGGTGTATATTTCCATACTTAAAATGTTTTTTTTCTTCTCCGAAAATTTTTGTAGACAGTCAAGACATTTATTAAAGTACTTTATGAATTACAAAACGTTTGAAGTTATTTTACCTGAGAAAAAAATTCCCAAAAATGATGCATTTTTCGACCGTCTAAATGAGGGTCCCCCCTTAAGGGGGGGATAACGTTAATTCATGGAAAAAAAGGCACATTTTTATGATTTTTTCTTGATGACACAGTTAAAATTTATTCGTCAAATCTTTTACTACATAAAACTATAGCATTTGAAGTATATTTTGTGAAATTTTCATCGAAAAATATTTAAAAATACGGCAATGGCAGAAATTATTCGGACGCATCTCAAAAAAAAGTAGTTTTGCGGTGCCCCTCATAACTCGGTGTTAAATCATCTGAAATCAAAAAACCAAAGTTATTTCGTTAGATAATCGTTTTCTCCGGGTAACGCCGAGAGGGTTTTTTGAAATTAAAAATTTTTCGATTTTTGGGAACACGTCAAAGTCAAAAGCACGATTTTCGCGTAAAAAATCGGTGAATTAGTTACCGTAAAAACAAAAGTATCAACAAATTCGAAAAAAACTCTTCGGCGCTACCTTGTAAAACATCTACAGAAAAAGTGTTCAAAATTTCAAGAGGATCGGTGCAGTAGTTTCAAAGTTATGAGGGGCACCGACTTTGAAAACGTAAATTGTGGGAAAAACGCTTTAAAGTACAAATGGCGCGCGGTTGAGCCAGGTAGGTAGCAACACTTACATGGCTGTATCTTTGTAAGTTTTGCTCCGATTCATCTAAAATTTTCATAGAAGATTCTTGAAAGGTTCTTCATTTAAAAAATCAAATTAAAAAAAAATGCAAAAAAAAAAATTTAAAAACGTTACCCCCCCCCTTAATTTCATTGTACTGCACTCGGGTTTCCTTTTTAATTTTCTTTAAATCTACCCGACCTCCGAAGAAATCTGAGTAGATCTTGTTGTGCCAATGAGCCAAGAAAGCTGCGCTCTTTCTACTCTTCTATTCTGCAAAGAAAGAAGCGTTAGTTATTCAGCAATCAATTGTTCACAGATAACCTTAGTGCTTTGGTGCTTTTAATCTTTTCGTGGTCCACCCAAGGAGGCCCAAGTAAGGGGTTAGGGGTAGTCAGAGGCCCGAAAAAATTATGATTTTCAATAATTTTTTTTACTAGTGAGTTGCTTTATTTTTCGAAAATCAAAAAATAGCATTAATTTATGTTTTAATATAACTTCGTGTGATTTCGTTTATTTAAACACATTTTTTTTAATTTTTTAGTTTGTTTTGTATTAATTTTTGGTTTTTCATTTTATTTAATATATGTCACATTTTTTCCCCATTTTATTTTTTAATTAAAAATTTTTTAATTTTAAATTTTAAAAATTTTAATTTTTTTTCTGTTCAATGTTTTTTTTTCAATTTTTTTTTTTTTTTTAATTTTTTGAAGTGAAACTTCTTAGGCGTCGATGGACGAGCGAGAATGGAGAGTAAAATTTCAAGGCCATGCAACGTTTTGGGCATTTTCGTTCCGCGAGAGAGAAAAAAGATATAACGTAGAGAAAAAGGAGAAAGAGAGCTATACCTGATATAGAGGGTTGCCCATATTCGACGGACCCGACGGTTTTCGATGACTCTTTGGGCCCATTCCAATCGACGAGGCTTGTCCGCAGGCAACAATCTTTGGGTCAATTGAATCTTATACGGGAATAAATGCAAATCAATGCGGATAATTCGTTGTAAAGTGGTCCGAGCAATGCTCAACTGCTGAGAACGGCGATTTTGGGATGTCCTTGGCGACGCCTTGGTCGGTTTTAATTTTGGCCTCTTTGGACTAGAAAAAGCATCACCAGTCGAAAACCTTTCGTACAAACGTTTAATGGTGTTCTTAGAAGGCGCACTTTTCACATTATTCAATTTTTTATATGCACGTTGAGTTTTCACAATTGACTTCTTTTGTTGAATGTAAATTTCAACAATTAGGGAGCGCTCGCGTGGCGTCGTGGGTCCGTCAATATTGGCAACCTTGTATATCTTAGATACACTTTAGGCTTTACACGTTTCCCTTCTTTTATATATGTATATTTACTTATAATTAAATTTTTTGTTGTTGTTATATTATAATTTTCATTCATTTTTGTTTTAATGTTAATTTTTTTTCTTGTAATTAAATTCATTTATTTTGTTGTATTTAATTTCATTTTTTAAATTTTATTATATTTTATTTTGTTTTTTTTTTGTTTATTTGTTTCTTTTGTTTGTTTTTTTTTGTGCTTACTCATATTTTCTTTTGTTCATATTTCTACTTATTCCCATCTACAATATTTCTCACTCCTATCAATTAATATCCATTCGATTACCGTTTATTGAAAAGTGGATTTGTCATAAACATTGCAAGTGTTGCCCATTTATGGTTTCTCGGAAGCACTCATCTAAACAGGCGTGAGAATGTGCGCACACTGGACTAAAGTTCCATTCAATGTATGTTTTCTATTCAATGCGTGCCTGTTGCGATCATTTCCGAGGAATGCTTCTTAAAATGCTAAAAATTCTTAGAATTAACTAAAACAATTAGAAAAGGAAGTTGAAAATCGACGCATCTGTCTTTAACAAGCACACACTCATGCATAAGTACATATAAATTTATATTCCAGCTTGACTTCCGACATTGACCGCTTCACTCAGCATTCATTGCGTCCTTCTCCCTAACACTCGCATATCTGCGTACGTATGTGTGTGCTTGTGGCATGTTTATTCAAAAAGTCACAGTCCGAAGGCTTTGCACGTCTTTCGCACGCCCTTGTGCTGAAAATATAAATTTAATTACTTCTATCACATTAAAAACCCATCAATAGCGTTATCCGACACCGTCTGGCTGCTTCGTTTATGCAACAATGAAATAACACACACACACCCTTTTGGCGGCGCGTCAGCTGGTGCCGACTAGCAGCTAGAGACGGGTGCTACGACGGCCATTGGCGACGATAAATCAAAGCACGTTCGACCCGACGCAGCAGCGCTTGACACGTTCTAACACATCGATGGTATCTCGAAATTAATCAAATCAATCAATAATAATAATAATAATGACTTCGTACAGGAGTATGCGCCAATGTATGCATGTATGTGTAAATTCGTGGCCCTCAATTGGCTGTTTTTTTTATCAGCAACGTGTTGCTAAAGGATTTGCTGTGATATACTCGCGACCGGCTCAATACCTTCTAACTGCTGGCGTGTGAATTCCAAATGGCATCGTTCTCTTTGATTTCGTGCCGCTTTTAGTCTAAATTTGTGCAATTTGATTCCAAAATTTGTAAGTTTATAATATTCGTCGCTTTATTTTCGTTGAAGAAATTTTACTTTGTGCGGCGAGGTGAGTTATGACACATAAAGTGGTTTTTAACTCTGCTATTTGCTAACATTTGCGTCAATAGAAATAAACAAACTTTAATTAAGATAAGAAAAGACGTGACTAAACTTAATGTTATAAAAACATTATGACTCGAATTCTAAGCGTTTTATTTTCCGCTTCTGACTTCAAAATGTAACTTAGAACTGTAAGGTGTTTAAAAGTAATTCGAGTCCATTACGTCCATTAATTCAATTTAAATGTTATATGACGCAACAAATATAAAATGCAAAAACGCATGGGAGTTGCAAATCGCCTAAGACAATTGCTTACTGAGTATAGCAAAACTTTGGAGTCCAATTGGAAATTTGTATCAGCTCTATACTGGTTGAAAGTTCTGGAAAATTTATCAGCGCTGTCTTCAATGGCGGCTTCAAGATGAAATCAGATGGAGGAGTCGGAGCAGGTTTTTTCTCTAAATCAGCCAATTTATCTATTTCCTTAAAATTGCCGAATATTGCTAAATTTTTTCACGCAGAAGTCCTTGCGATTCTGCAGGCATGCATTGCGCATCAAAATTTTTTCCGATAGCCAAGCTGCGGTCAGTGCTCTGACAAAGTCATAGTGCAGTTCCAAATTGGATGACTCCTGTAAAGAGGAAATAAAATCTCTTGGGTGTGCTGGTAACATTTCTCTCGTCTGGGTTCTAGAACATAGGAACATAGAGGGAAATGAAATTGGTGGGTGGATGGATGAGCTTGCCAGGATGGGGCGGACTGAATTGCTTTCAGAGGTCTCTTACCCGGCCATCGGCATCCTCCTAATTATTGTTAAAGGAGAATCCAATAACTTATTTTTTAGGAAAGCGCTGAAAAGATGGAGCTTCATTTTTTTGTGTGGAATTTCGTAAATCCCATGGCCCTAATACAATAAAGGTAGGTCGCAGACACTCCTGGCGACTCCACGCCATTAAATTTACAAACTCGTAGCTATGTTTACCATTGGACGATCGATAATTTTTGGGGTTAAGTGCTTGTTCTCATATGTATGAGTCTTTCTTAGGACTGACTATGACTACTATGAGGACGACACAGGGCGTAGATATGCGCAATACAGAAGGTTATTCCAACCCCATAGCCTCTACTAAGCCAAGACCGTTAGTGCGTGATGAAGAATCATATCCTGCGCGAGGTAACCCTGCTACTTAACTCACTGAGATCCCTTGCTGTCGGATGATAAATAGAGTGATTACTGAGTTAAAACAGAACACTACGGATCTAGACTTGAACTGTCGATAACGGGTTCCTCTTCAACAGTGGCTCGCTCGAAGAGTATTAATAGGGCCGCCACATAAATGGAAATGAGTTCAAACCAGGACTACTCTGCACGGGGTACCCACACTTGTGGCAATCCTCCCGCTGGTCCTCCAGCGGCTTGGGCATCGGATGTGCAGGCCCAAAACTCATTCATCACCAAGACGACCAGGGCTGAAAATCAGGGCCCTGGAGGAAGCAAGCTACTGGTTGAGGATGGACACCTATTGGACGGTGTATCCTCGTCAGGCTCTATACGTAGCTCTATAGAGAGCCTGTTACTGGGCGAAAATGAGCTTGGCTCAGTGGAACCAGCGAAAGCAATGGAGATGCAGGCGACCCCTGCAAACCCTTTAGCTGATCCTGGGAGGAAGGCTGCGCCAACTCATTTACGTCTCAGTGCTCTGACGTTTCCCTCTGCGGACGGAAGTAATGTGGTTAATTTGGATGCAAATCCGAAAAGTACCACTGCACTAACGGCTACAAAGAATGCGTCTGATTCGGGAGTCAGTTTGGAGGACGCGCGCGTGGTTATGACGCAGGTAACCCCTGCCTGTCATGTGACCACGACTGACAAAACCAAATTGGTTCCTATCCTGGCACCAGTTTCGGCGACTGTTGGGGCTATGGTTAATCCGAGTTCACGCTCAGAAAGTACCAGCGCACCAATGGCCAAGGAACAGATGCCAGCTTCAGGAGAAAATCTGTCTAATAGGCAGAAGAAGCGGCAAAGGCAGAGGAACGCGAAGAAGGCAAGAGAAACAGTAGGTATGACTACGGCTAACGTAGCTATGCCAACTGCCACTCGAGCCGGAGTTGCGGCTCATCTGTCTTCGTCCACTCCTGTCGCCGAATCTGGCAAGAGGAACAGATCTGATGATGACCCATCTGATCTGGCCGCCTTGACAGATGAAGCGACGGTGAGCGCACCAGTTGGTACGAGGAAGAAGAAACGGAGGAAGGGTAATAAACCGGAATCCGAAGTAAGCAACCTTAGACCACAGGTTGTAGTGACTGCAGGAGGAGCCTCTTGCAGCAATCAAGTACCTGGTAGTAGTACCAACGAATCCGGTGGAACGAATGCCGCGGATAAGAGCGCAGTAGCGAGCGCGAAACCGGGTCCGCCTAGTGCAGCAGCCAGGGGCATGATGGTGGAGATCTATGGCGATGGGCATATCCAATTGTCCCAAAAACAATTGGATTTTGTCGACAGTCAAGTCTGGGAGGCGATAGGGAAATCGAAAGATGTACCTAGATTCGAGCGAATGAGAGTTGAGCAAGGTATCTTGAAGGTACAATGCTCAAACACTCAATCGCTCGAATGGCTGACCAAAACTGTGGCTGCGATGCCAGCGTTTGAAGGATGTAAGTTTGTCATTCGGCAAACGAACGAAATTCAAAAACTGGTTAGGGTGAGCATGCTGATCCCTGGGCCTCCAAGGGAGCCGCATGCGATCATCTCTAGGCTCCATGCCCAGAACGAGGGACTTGATACGAAGCACTGGATATCATACCACTATACCAAAGCGGGGACGGATCCTAACTATGGAAACTGTTCCCACTTGGATCTTGGTGTGGATCCAGAATCGTTGAAGGTCATACGGTCGAGGTATGGAATGCGCCTATATTTGAATCTGGGACGGATACTAGTTACCGTCCTCGACTCAGATATAGGAAAAGTGTAAGATTGGAATTATAGCTGTCCATATGACATCAAATATTTCATTTACGCAAATTAACTTGCAGCATAGCATATCGGCTACGGCTCTTTTATGCCGCAGTCAAGCGAAACTGCACACAAATCCTCACATAATATTAATTCAATAACTATGGGTGTCTAATGGAACAAATACAGGGCTTGGGAGATATAAAGTGGTCTATTCTTTATGAAGGGGAAGAGTGCTGACTGAATGCTTGGACTTGTCCAACCCCCACAAATCTAATCTAATCTAATCTTGCCATTGGGCGATCGACACTCACGTAGAACAGCTGGGTTTACCTTTTAATCCCCATTGCAGAAGCTGTGCGGACCTCTCAGAGAAGGAGACTATTGAGCACTTTTTCTGTAAATGTCCAGGCTTGCCAGGCAGACGATTGAGGTCACTGAGTGCTTCTTTCTTGGGCAGATCTGGGGCAGATATCGAACCTAAATCCCATCAACCTTCTGCATTGGCTGTAGATATTTGCCCGTTTGAGGTCTCATAATGATATCAAAACGGCGCCTTAGTGCTACTTGGGGATTGCCAGTATGGTACTTCAACTATTTCACCTACCTCTAGAAAACGCGGCTTTCACAATTAGTCTGAAATTTTAAGAATGCTCTAAATGTAGTCTATTTCCAAATAAGTCTAGCTTTATTTGGGTGAAAGAAGTTCCAATAGATGCGGTTTAGAAGTAGAGGAAACATCGTCTAGAATCTCTACAGCTCTTGCGCCCTCCAAAGACTGATTGGAGTGTAAGTTATTCTGCTGACGTGGAAGATGAAGTTACCCTCACAATTTTGCTTCGGATGGCCAAATCTTGTAATCTATAGTATGATCTTTATTTCTCTGTCATTTCACATAACCAAAGCTCTTCCCCTCTTTTGGTTATGTAAATTTTCTTAATAGGGTTTTACTTTTTTCTTTTCAGTTTGCTTTATATTTTGGTTTTACTTGAACTGCATTTCATTTATCTAAACAACTTTTATTTTGTATTTGTTATTCCCTGAAGCATTGAAAGCAATTTAAAATAAGTGTCACGACGCGCCTGAAAATGCAATAACCGTCACAATGAAGACGCCATCGCCACCGGGAAAAAGTGCATCGTCATTTCCAAAGCAAAGAAAAGAAACAAACAACACTTCTTCTTACTGACCAATATGAGAATTAAAAAGAAGCATGAAAAAAGCAACGTAGTAGCACGCGGTAAAAGTCTTTGCCCCGCCACTTCGTGCAGGCATTAAGTTCTGATACTAGGTTTTTTTCCAAGCTTAGACGCATTGAAATGCATTACCCGCTGAAAGGTAAGGTAATAAATGTTGGCATAATGCAATTCCAATTAATAGAATGGGTGCTAACACTAACGGAATTTAAAATGTCATTGTGTCTGCGGACAATCATAAAAGGTCTTGTTAATCGTTATTGTATTGTCGCCGATAAAGAATTTTTTTGCGCGTGCGCCCGCTCGCTCGCCCTTTATTATGTGACGATGTGCATTGAATCCGATGGTTGTGAAGTCTGTGTTATTTAATTATGAACTTATTGTTGAGCTTCGACTGGCTGTTGCATGTTGCATGCGTTTTGCGTGTTCATGCGTAGGTAATTAATGTTTTTTATGTTATTTTTATGTTTGTCACGTGAGCGTGATTAATGGGGTGCAGACTTCTGGTTTATGTTCTTTTATATTGCTGTTTGCTTTGTTTTTCTCTTTACTCGGATTGATTTCAATAGCTTTTTAAATTTGTATCTAAATTTATTCGAATTTGATTGATTTATTTTTATCAGAAGTTAGTTGTTAATTTTATAGGAATTGAATGAGGAATGCAGGGCTACCAATAGGAGGGAATGAAAGCATTCAAAGGTAATAGAAAGCAACATTAATGGTAAAATAATAAATTCAATATATTATTTTACTACTTTTTTATATAACAATGTATCTTTGTTACTTGGAGAAAATACGCAACATCGTCAAGGGGGGAAAATGATTAAAAATCAACGAAAATTTTGAGCAGTTTAGATTTGCTCTTTTTTAAAATAAAATTTAATGGGCTATAAAACTGTGTACCCAAAATTTTTGTTTTAATTAAGATAATTTTGTCTAGTTTTTATAAATTGTCTGAAATTTTAAAGTTTGCATCTTTGATTTATGTGATTGACATGTGTCGCAAAATGAGCTAAATTTTTATAAAAATTTATTAAAATTAAAAAAAAAAATTAGTCAAAACATCGCAATTCTATTATTTTGTCGATAAGTGTACTTAAATACCGAAAATGATGAGAGGAGTGGATTCAGCCATGTCTGCCTCACGGTCTATGTGCGCGATAACTTTAGCAAAAATGAATATATTTTAATGAACCTTGGTACTCGTTACTCTTTATCCAAGATATCAAAAGGAAAACAAAAGGAATATAAACATAATTTAAGAAAAAAAAAACAATTACGAACGTTTCTTAAAAATTTAACATATTAAAAAAAAAAACGAAAAAAAGAAGAAGAAAAAAAGAAAGAAAAAAAAGAAAAAAAGAAAGAAAAAAAAGAAAAAAAGAAAGAAAAAAAAGAAAAGAAGAAGAAAAAAACAATGGACTGTGCATCTCGCTAAAGACTTCATAAAACGTTGCCTGCCCCCTCATTTTAAATTCGACTCAGTCCGCACCAAATTTAGCCTTCCTTGTTGTTTGTATATGCAAATGGATTCAGCAGGTGAAGAGTTCTTCTTTGAGATACCGTTACGATATTACAAAAAAATAATAAACTCAATATTTTATATAACCAGGAAAGGCTTCTTAAGAAATGAAAATGTTGAGATGGGCAACATGGGTCACAAAGCTGGACAAAGTACAGTAGGTTCTGTTTTTATGCGGTAGATACGTTCCGCAAGAAACAGCATAAAAAAAACAGCATAGAAAAAGCTACTAGTTCTATAGTAAAACTATAGATACGTTTCAAAAGTGCTAAAACCGCATAAATCTGAAATAATGTAATAAAATCGCATATTATAGCTATAGATACGTTCCATAGACCGCATGAATCTGAAATAATTAAATAAAATCGCATAAACAAAATATTGTATTTTTGAAAATTATATATTTATTTAAGAAACGTCAGAATCGAAAAATAAACTTAAGTCAGAAATAAAATCAGACAATACCCACATGTTGCGCGTTCGATTAGGATTTGGCGTAAAATCTCTTTCGTCACTTGAGGAAATGTACACGTCTGATCTAGATAGTTATGCAGGCGGTTCCATACTTGTAGGGTTAGCATTTCTGATGTAATCTGTGATGAGTTTTTGCTTAGCTGGCTTAGAATCTTGTTTATATGTACAATTCCCGATAGGTCGACATGCATTTTGTAATTTAAAAAAAAAACCGCACTATTTCAAAACCGCATAAAAAAAGCCGCATAAAAACAGAACCTACTGTACTAAACTCATAGCCTTAAAATCGCGTCGATCGGCAAAAAATACAAGAGAGCCGTCTTGGTTGGTATGTTGATGTCCAGAGGAACCCTGAATCCGATTTGACAAAGAAAGTTCTAGACATCGTTACGGCGCCGAGGAAGCCAGGACGTTTCGAACATACTTGGAAGAAGTAGATCGAAAGCGACATGAAACGTGCGATATTAAACACCGAGGCGAGCCAAGATCGAAAAATCTGACGATTACGAACTAGGCGAGTTGACGCTAAGTGGAACGGAACAGATAACCTCAAATATAGCGAAAAAAGGACTTTAAACCTGACGAAAAGATGGTGTGCTGGGGTGGGTCTGAATATCAACCCGTCCAAAACGGTCGTCAATCCTTTCAACGGGAAAACAGTCTTACCAGGAATAAGGGAGATTGGGATGTATTGGATTTGTCAGCGAAGTGAAGTATCTTGGCCTTGTCCCAAGCACCAAAGTCTGTTATGATCTGCACACGTCTGCACTAGTACAAAGATGGCTCGTATACACCAGTAGGCATAGGCGCTGGAATATGACCCCAGAGTCAAGCATTCTGTGTCGATTGGTAGGTTTCCCAGCATCTTTCAAGCGGAGGTGTATGCCATCTATCTATATGCAGAGATACATTTATACAGGGGTCTCCGAAATAAGCGAATTGCCATTCGAGCGACAGTCAAGCGGCACTGTCATCCTGTCAGGTTAAGTCCTCACTGGTCCCTGAGTGTATCGAGAAACTGAATTTGTTGTGAACGCGCAATCGCATCCATCTCATTTGGGTACCACGACACAGGCTTATAACTGGGAACGAAGTAGCGGACGCATTGGCAAGGGAGGCTGCTGCCTCGTTATTAATAGGACCCGAGCCTTATCTTGCTGTGGTATAACACACCATCAAGGAAAAGCTAAAGAGTGAAGAGCTAAGCGTAAGGGAGGTTAGCTGGCTCCAAACTATGGGGCTAAGCCAGGCGAAATCCTTACGGGCTGCGAGTACAGATATTTAAAAATCTTATAACTTTCACCAAGGATAAACTGGAAATGCTCGTGGGCATTCTCACAGGTCATTGCAGATTGGGCAGCCATCTGCACAGGATTGAGATATGGTCCACCGACTCTTGTCGTTTCTTCGACTAATCCCCGGAGACTCCAATCCGCCTTCTCTTTGAATGGCGTGGAGAAGGCTGAGACATCTCGGCAAATTGCGGTCAGAAGGAAGGCAGATACTCCCAGTACAACCCGGCTCTATATTAATGAGAGATTTGAGTTTGGATGAGGTGCTGTGATGAGTAGAGGGCACAACAGATCATGACAACGAGGTGCAAACAATCAAATCTATCTTTCTATCTGTCTAACTTCAGATTTGGATTCAGTCAAATTCAGTTCAATTTCATATCCGACAGCGTATTTCAGCGAATCGGGCTAATCTGCACTTTACTGGATATTTTATTACTAAATATTATTACCGTTTTTAATAACTTTTAAAAAGGCGCATAAGCAGGCAGTACTGTAAGCAGCGTGAAATACACCCCAGGGTGTGGTGAAAATCCTTTGCCACATACCAATGCCTAATCTGAGCCCAAATGCTGATGTTGCATGTTTCAGGGAGCGCCGGTGCTTGGGTAAATTTTGGAATGTCTTTGCTTTTGCGAAACGAGCCACAAACAAAGCTTGAAGTTTTGTATTTGAAACTTGGCATTGATGCAGTAATAACTCTTTCGATTTAGGTAAAAACCAAGTATGCTTAATTTTTCAGAGACGGTCTTTAATTTTTATTTCCAAAAAATAATTAAACATCTATTTACTGCTTTATTATCACCTCAGATAGCGGCAATTAAATACCCGGTCGACAATGGCGACGCAGCTTATGAAAAGTGTGTACAAATAGCCAGATATTTTATTTGCTGGCAACAAATTATTTGGAAAATAGTTAACGAGCTTCTGTTATTGAAAAAAAAATGTCATTTAATATTTAAAATTCCGCAGCATTTCTAAGTGCGTTCAATGTCATATTTTTATAAACTCGCTTACGCCATTGTCCGCACTTGAAAAATCAAGCTTTGTTTTTAAAATTTTTTTCTTTTTTGGTTTTTGTTGTTCTTTTGTTTTTTTTTTGTTTTTATTTGCTTTGCATATTTTTGTTTTGCATTCAACGCACATTTTTGATTCATTAATCCAGAATAAGCAGATAAGTTTTGATGTTGTTTTCACAGTTCACGGCATTGCCCACTTTTGTTGGCGGTTAACCAAAATGAAGGCCACATTTGTTTACGTTTAAATTTAATTCAAATTCATATAAAGTATTATTATTTAATTCTGCACTGCTGAATGTGTGCGAAAATGAACTCATCAATGAGTAACTCAGCATTTGCGGTAAAATTTGTTTAATAAAGGCAATCGCATAAGTACATTTGT
The DNA here is from genome assembly GCF_027943255.1 of Anastrepha obliqua. Lineage (NCBI taxonomy): Eukaryota > Metazoa > Arthropoda > Insecta > Diptera > Tephritidae > Anastrepha > Anastrepha obliqua. The sequence goes on from NC_072892.1 coordinate 177,071,218, forward strand.
ATGACTATGTGTGCACGTATGTGTGTGTGTGTGTATGTATAAATGTATGTATGTTTGTTTGTATGTATGAATGGGCATTCGTAGTTTCTCAATCGCGCGCTCATATAGTCGATGGCCCTGCAGGAAAAAATGCTAGTTGTCAACTTCAGTGCTACCAGTTCACTTTTCTGTTGTGTTCTATTTTTCATGATATGATAGCAAAAGGTATTTTTCACAAGGCGTTGTGCTACAAAATTTCAATTGTTCGATCATAATCCAGTAAAATATCAGTTAAAATTTCTGTTCATACTAGTCCAATATGTTCCTAAAATAAACAGCGTTAGACCAGTTAAGAAATTAAAAAACCTAAAATATGTGCAGTTGCCTACAAAATAATAGGAGTGCCGGTATTGAGAAATATTCAATTAACAAAGCGCGCCAGTCGTTTCTTTCTCGTGCTAACCGGCGCCAGTTGGACACACCAAGTAAAGCCAAGTCCTTCTCCACCTGATATTTCCAACGCAAAGGAGACCTTCCTCTTCCTCTGCTACCACCAGCTGATACAGCATCGAATACTTTCAAAGCCGGAGCGTTTGTATCCATTCGGACGACATGACCCAGCCAACGTAGCCGCTGGATCTTTATTTGCTGCACTATGTCTGTGTCGTCGTAAAGCCCATACAGCTCATCGTTCCATCGCCTACGATATTCGCCGTTGCCAACGTGCAAAGGTCCAAAAATCTTACGCAGAATCTTTCTCTCAAACACCCCAAGCGTCGCTTCATCGGATGTTGTCATCGTCCACGGTTCTGCGCCATACGTTAGGACGGGCATGATGAGAGCCTTGTAGAGTGTTAGTTTTGTTCGTCGAGAGAGAACTTTACTGCTCAGTTGCCTACTCAGTCTAATGTAGCACTTGTTGGCAAGAGAGATTCTACGTTGGATTTCCAGGCTGACATTGTTATCGGTGTTAATGCTGGTTCGAAGTCTTTTGCAAATCATAACTGTCAAAAGTGACGTGGGTGCCGATACGCGAGTGCGCCGACTGTTTGTTTGAAGACAGGCGGTACTTCGTTTTGTCCTCGTTCATCACCAAACCCATTCGCTTTGCCTCTTTATCCAGTTTGGAGATGGCAGAACTAACAGCGCGGTTGTTAAGGCCGATGATGTCAATATCATCGGCATACGCCAACAATTGTACGCTCTTATAAAAAATTGTGCCCGAGCGATTAAGTTCTGCGGCTCGTACGATCCTCTCCAACATCAGGGTAAAGAAGTCACATGGCAACGAGGCATCCTGTCTGAAACCTCGTTTGGTATCAAATGGCTCGGAGAGGTCCTTCCCAATTCTGACGGCACTGCTGGCGTTGAGCAACGTCATCTTGCAAAGAGTATTAGTTTTGTGGGGATACCAAATTGAGACATCGCGGCATACAGATAACTCCTTTTCGTACCCAGATCATGCCTCTTCTACTACCTTCTATAAATCTCTAGAATTAGTTGCTGTCCGTTCAACAACACTTTTTTTATGTCAATCCAAAAGTGTTTTAGGGGCCCTGAACCATTCTGTTGTTGTTTTTATTGTTGTAGCAGTATACTTTGCCTTGTCAGTGTAGTGTATATCCCCTGTCGTCTTCATCTAGCTCACAAAAAATAATAAAGAAAAGCCGCAAAAATTAATAAAGAAATGAAATTTAAGTATTCACTTCAGGAACATAAATAAATATATTTATATTTGTTAAACTTTTCCCTACAGGGAATGTACTCACACAAACAATCACACACGTATCCCTGCGAATGTATGATTCACACCGCTAAATTCTGTTTTATTCTTATCTTTTTTTGTTATTTCTATCTGATTTGATACATCATTTTCCATTGTTGCAGCTCTTGACACATTTTTTGCAATTACGGCTATTGTTAAATTTTATTTATTTTTTTATTTTTTTTTTATTTACTGATTTTGCGCTCATTCATCAGTTTCTGCAAGTACCTACATAAATGGCTGTTTCCTATTCGATGGCAGAAGTTGCTGAATTTGAATTTTTTAACCTTATTGTTTGATGGTAATTCTACAAAATTAAGAAGTATTGTTTGTTGTATGAATTTTTAAATTTGCACCAGAACTATTTATGTATGTATGTAGTTATGTGCCAAATGCAGTTGTTTGAGTGCTGACCTGGGAGATTCGTGCCTTGAGAATTTCTTTAAAAAATAGGCAAAAGTTGCTCATCGAACATTAAAAAAAAAACTTCAGAATCTCAGGTTGATGTTTACAGAAACAAATTTTTCCATTAATATTTTTCAACCTTTGCGAATAACCTCCTCAAATACGTTTCCGTCCAATCCATCAGCAAATTTACTCTAATCAAAAAAAGCGCTCTATTATAGATAGTGCATGAGAAACAATCGATAATAACGTAAAAAAAATCGCTACATCGATAGTTTGCCAGCTCTCATTTCATTTCGCTTTCCGTTTGAAATCTCGTTGATCGCAAAGTTACTCACTTATTTTGTGTGTAGTTCACTTTTGCTTTCTAGCGCTTAAATTTCTTTATGAATTGTGTGCCTTGTTTTTTTGCTTTTCGATTTGTCTTGACTCTTATTTTTATTGAATGTGCCGTCCATTTAAATTTTTTTGTGTAATTTTTTCTGGTGAGTTTTTTGAGCCGCCACGTAATTATTGAGTGTTTTGCCGAAATTTTCGCCTTACCAATGCCAATTGCGTAAAAGCGTGTAAAGAATTGCGGGTTGGGTCGCGATCGACATAAAATTTATTGACAGCGTCTGTTGACTGTAACTTCATGACAACATGGTTTTAAATTTAGCAATGAAGTGTTTGTGTTAATGAAAAAGGGTTGCATGAAGAAAATGGCAAGGAAAGGGATGGGTTAGTTTTGAATCTGCATAAATGTACATATTTAGATATGTATTGTATTGTATTTCTTACTTATTTATTTATTATTTTATTTTATTATTTGTTTTTTTTTTTATAAAATTACTAGCATTTCCCAGTGGGCTTCGCACCACCATACATAAAATGTTTTTTTTTTATATCGCAAGAAATTTTTCATATTAAGTTTCTTTATAGAACTCGTAAAATGTTTAAACAGTTGAATTAGTTGATTTTTTTTATTCAACATACTTTCTAAAGATGTCACAATAGCTTTTCCTGTACTTTTTTAAAATTTGATTGTGGTGGTCACCTATATACAGGTAAGGGGAAAGAGCCGATAAAAACTTGTAATTAAACTTTGATTCTTTAATTTCCATTTCAATTTTTTACGCTAAATAAATTATGCTAAAATAAATAAAGTTAAAAATGTTTTTCCAGTTCCTTGAATGCTCCAGTTTTTATTATATTTTCGTCCAAAATTAATATTAACATAGTACACTTACAACCACAACAGTACAACAAAAACGCTTTTTCCCATACAGGCATTTCGTATGAGAGGAAACCATTACTCACATAAAATGTCATAACTCAGGAACGGCTGCACCGATTTCAATCAAACTTCACACAAACCACCTCCTCAAAGATAGAAAAGAACTCTGAAATTTTTGTGTTAATCGGTTCGACGGTTCTTGAGTTATAAGATTACCAAGGAAATGTAACTTCTTTTTATATATATAGATTTTTATTTTTGTTTTTTTTTTGTAGAATTATTATTTTTTTTGTTATAAAATTATGTTTTTTTTTTTATAAAACTGTTTTTAATTTTTTTATAAAATTATTTTTATTTGTTTTTTTTGAACTATTGTTTTTATACATTTTGTTTTTAATTAATTGTTTGTATATTAATTTTTTAATTTTTTATTTATACCCTTTTTTACAATTTTTTTCTTATTTTTGTTGTACATTTTTTTTATAATATTTTATAATTTTATTTTTATTTTTTTTATTTTTTTTTATAATTTTTTCTTTTAAAATTTTTATTTATAAAACTTTTTTTTTTTGTTTATAAATTTTTTTTATAAATTTGTTTTTTTTTTATAAATTTTGTTTTTTTTTTATAAATTTTGTTTTTTTTTTTATAAAACTGTTTTTTATTTTTTTATAAAATTTTGTTCATTTTTTTTATTAGATTGTTTTAAAAAATTTATTGTATATTTTTTATAAATGTTTTTTTTTTTTAATTTTTTTTATTCAAAGTTTTTCTTTTTAAATTTCTGTAATTAATATTTTTTTTATTTAGATATTTTTCTTCCTCTTGTTTTTTATTTTTCCTCGTACCCGAAAAACTTTTGTGCTGCGTTTTTTTTCTTTTTTTTAAATTATTATTTATTTTTTAAATACTTAATATGCAATTTCTAAATCGAACTACACTTCCGTTTTCAACTAAGTGCCGATCACGAATATCCAGCGAAGCCACCAAACAACAATCCAACAACCACCAAACGCAACAACAAAGCCAATTAAGCAACAACACGCAGTGACTTGCAACCACAAACTGTCTGCCGTCAACTTGTTAATCATGGCACAGAGAAAAAACTCTAGCCACCAATTCAGGTGTGGGTATGTATTAATGGCTTTGGGTGGCGGAAGGTGGCGAGAAGTTTAAGTGGCAGCACGCAACTTCAGCTATAACTGCAACTGCAATAACATTGAGAACAACAACAAATACAAAAGCTCCACGCCAGTCAGGGCATTAGACGCAACAACAAGCGCTGAATAGGCGGCAAACTTCAATTTGACATGCCACCACACAGCCACACGTCCATGCATATATAAATACATACATATGCACACATGGGCATACATACGAATGACTTTGACTCTGCTTGTAACAATTGCAATGCGTCTCGACTGCCAATTTTTCAAGTGCAAGTTCAATACGAAACCGTTGAATGAGTCAATGAGGCGTGTGTGTGTGTGTTATTTTTTTATTTGAATAGGTGTGAGACCGCAGATGAAATCCTCTCGAAATGCAGTTTAATTTCCTGTTTGGCTGTGCTGCAAATTCAGTTGGGCAGGCTTGCTTTGGCTTGTTTTTGTGGCGAACTGCGTTAGAAGAGGCGAAATAAGTAGTGTGAATAGGTAGAGAAAATAGGAAGATAAAGACCAGTGTACAGACTGCTAGACGGGCACTTAGCACGGCAAAGAGCACTTATGTCTATGGCCATATATTAGGCAATTACAGCTTTGGCTGTTCAATTAAGGTGACGGCCTTTCAATAAGAACGCGGCTAATAAATTATAGACTTTAATAAAACAAATCAACTGCTTGTGCACTTTTAATAAAATAGATGGTGCAGTTTTGCTGTGATAAGATATATTTAAAATAGCTGATTCTAGCACATGAATTTAAAATATGTGATAATGGTAAGAAAGCCATGACAATGGAAGGCTTATTTTCGCCACTATAATAATCCATAAATTAAAATTCATGTGAATCAGAGCAATAAATCGAATAGAGTTTGCTTCAATATCGCTCTAAAATCTATATCCTGTGTATAGAGTTCGAAAACACGAGTTCAAATATTGGTTAGCGTTAGTGAGAGTGGAGGAACCGAGTTTTGAGTGAGTGTTACTTGAGCTTCTGGATGAGCTCCTTTACAAGTTTACTTATTGCGCTTGTTAGCTGACCAGGTTTGCTAGTGTACAATTGTTTTATACCTTACGATAACACAATGGAGCGAATAATAAGGTGGTTAACAAGTTCCAGATTTTGATAAAAATTTTGATTTTTTTTTTAATTTTGGGAAAAAGAAATTATATTATTTGATATTTTTTTTTAATGTTTTTTTATTTTTTGTTTGTTTTGTTTTTGGTTAAGTCGTATGAGTTATATTCATTAATCCATTGATTTAAACGGCTCTTGGTGGCTCTGTGTATGCAAATTAACGTCTCTACTTTAGTTTAATAAATTAATTTTTGTTTGATTTTATATAGTTTACTTTTCATTTTTTTTTAATTAAAACAAAATTTCCTTTTATTTGCTTCAATTAATTTTTTTTGTCAAAAATAATAAAAAATTAACGTCTCTGTTTTAGTTCAATAAATTAACTTTTAGTTTATTTTTATATTTATTTTATTTTCTTAAATTTATTTTATTTTGTTTCAATTTTAATTCTTTTGTTAATATTTTTCTGTTTTTTTTTATTTTTTTATTTTAATTTTTTTCTTTTATTATTTGTATTATTATTTATGTATTTTTTTTTTCAGAATAAGAAAAAATTAATTTTTTTTGTCAAAAATAATAAAAAATTAACGTCTCTGTTTTAGTTCAATAAATTAACTTTTAGTTTATTTTTATATTTATTTTATTTTCTTATATTTATTTTATTTTGTTTAAATTTTAATTCTTTTGTTAATATTTTTCTGTTATTTTTTATTTTTTTACTTTAATTTTTTTCTTTTATTATTTGTATTATTATTTATGTATTTTTTTTTTCAGAATAAGAAAAAATGGCGTCTATGTTTTAGTTTATTAAATAAATTATTTGTATTGCCACTTATTCTTTTTAACATTTTTTGATTTGTTCGATTTTATTTTCTTGATTTAATTTTTTTGTCCAAATAATAAAAAAGTAACTCCTCTGTTTTTAGTGCAATAAATTAATTTTTATTTTATTATAATATTTCTTTTTATATATTTTTTTTTAATGTTTTTTTCTTATTTTTTATGTTCGTTTATTTATTGTAATAAATTTATTTTTATTTTATTTTATTTCATTTTTTTAACTTTTAAATGTTTTTTATATATTTTTATATTTTTTATATTTTATTTTATTTATTTATTTTTTTTATTTTATTTATTTATTTTTTTTTATTTTTATTTATATTTTTTTTCTTTTTTTTCTTTTTTATTTGTGTTTTATTTTGTCCAAACTAATAAAATATTAACGTCTCTTTAGTTCAATAAACATTTTTTTATTTAATATTTACTTTTTTTATATATTTTCTTTCGATTATTTCGTTTATTTTCTTTATTATTTTGTATTTTTTGTTTGTTTTTTACCTCTATTTTTGTATTTCAAATATTGTTTATATTTTCGTTTCCATTATTTTTTAATTTTGTTTTAGTTCAATAAACACATTTTTTATTTATTTTTTTCATTTTTTTATTAGATTTTTGTTTGTTTACTTTTCTATTATTTTGTATTTCGTTTGTTTTTTATTTCTATTTTTGTATTTTTATTTGCCATTTCTAGTTTTCTACTGTTTTTTGTTTCTATTACTTTTAATTTTGTTTTTCTATTATTTCAACATTGTTTTCAGAATAAGATAGAATTAATTGTCCAACATAGTAAAAAAATTAATGTTTCTGTTTTACTTTAATAAATTAGTTTTTATGTTGTTTTTATTTTTTCTGTTGTTTTTAATCAGAAAAACCTAACTCCTCGAGTTTAGCCCAAAAAAAAGTACAACAGCTCACATAGCTATTTAACTTTGTAGAAATCCAATTTAACATGCAATAACACATTCCCATACATTCTAATTTGTACCACTAAGCTTCTTAATTCGTTACTAAAGCTTCAATGTCTAGTGTTAAAGGCGCTAGATTATTCCACTGAGGTCATCTGCTCTTGGCAGTCAAGGTCTAAGTGTACCGACGCTATTGCGATGAGTTTCGTAATTTGGATTTTAATTCACTTTTCCAAGAGAACAAAAGTAAAAGTAAAGCATTTACGAGATATTTAAATTCAAAAGTGGTTGAGAAATTACCTGCACGTTTCTACCAGACTACAATACAAACACACATATACACATGTGTGTGTTAACTAAATAAAGTCGTTTATGCAATTTTTTTTACTAAATTTTTTTTTCGTAATTCTTTGTATGCTGGCGCAAATACCGCACCTCTCAATGAGGGTATAAAAAGTAAGCAATTCAGTTGAAGAGTTGGTACGAAAATTTAAAGGCTCCATATCGATTAGGTATTGGTGTATGTAGTAGCCATTATATCAACACCCGATTGACCTTCGAATCCGCAGGTGGATTAAACTTATCAGCAGCCATATCTGAGACTTAGATAGCAGCAACCTTAGGAAACTTATCAAAATTCGCATACGTTTTAATTAAAAAATTATGCCTGCATTCTGTATATAACTGGGTTCAAAATGATAGGAGAATCTTTTGATATTTAATTTTGTATGTTTTTATAAAAGTATATTGTTAAACTAATTAAATATTAACACTATAATAAATATTATTAATATTATTAAATATTGATTTGAATGATTTTTGTAATAATTACAAGATTTTCAATGAAAAAATTAAACGTAAAAAATCGCTCGTATATTATTAATAAATTAAAAGAAAAAAAAATCGCCAGTGTTCAGAAGTTAAGTTTTAAATTTCAAGCTACTTCAACTACGGATTCTTGCTTCAATTTAAAGTTTTAAGTACTGAGTACAGATCAATAAAACGCACGAAAGTGACGCCTTACGTGTTTTTCCCATGCTTAAAACTTTGCCACGCAATTTTCAAGGTAATAAAATACTATTTAAAGTAAACAAAAAAAAAAAAAACAGTGCATGTAGCGTACACATAACAGAAGTGAAACTTTCAAGGCAGACAAAGAAAGAGGGAGAGACCCGAGAGAGAATGAGATAGAGAGAAAGAATATATATCTAAATAAATTCACAACATTTGCAGAGAATACAAATAGACAAAATTTACAGAGAACTGAGAAGGGTCGACCGGTGTAGGTAAACGCCGGACACAAACCGTTGCAACAACGCGCACTACTCTGAGTGTTTATCGCCCGCACAAACGCAGCGATTCCAGGGCCGCAGCAATGGCACAAAATACCGCAAGGCAATACCAATAAATCCGACGCCGGAATGGATAGCACTTTATAGTACGCACAAGCACCAGCCAGGAAACGGAAATAAGCGCCAAAAAGTAGGTACCCAAAAAAAAAACGCCAAAAAAATTGGGACCAAAAACGCCCCAAACAGTAGGCACCAAGGAAATATAACGCCAAAAAGTAGGCTCCAAAAATATATTTCCTACAAGTTTGCACCAAAAAACAAGCGCCAAAAAGTAGGCAGTGTTATTTCTAACTAGAAATTAGCAACCACAAAGAAAAACTCAGGAAAAATAGCCTAAAGTGAAATGTAGCCTAAGATACATATATATAAGGTATAGCTCTCTCTCTCCTTTTCTTCTACATTATATCTTTTTTCTCTCTCGCGGAACAAAAATGCCCAAGACGTTGCATGACCTTGAAATTTTACTCTATTCTCGCTCGTCCATCGACGCCTAAGGAGTTTCACTTCAAAAATTGATTTTCCTGAAATTTCTCCTCATTTACTTGCAAGGAAAGCACTTTGCATATATTTTTTGAAGTCTGAAATAAAACTAATTTATATGGCAATAAAAACCCACAAACATTTCCCATTTACTACTACTATTTAATATATTTAATATGTAAGTGGTTTCGCCTCATCAATAGAAAGAAAACCACCAAATGAAGTGCGCATAATTTTTTACATTTATAATAACTTCCGAAAATGCTACGACCATATTTGTTGCTATCATCATCGCGGTGATGCCTACTCTCGTACCTACATTGCAGTTACATACATACATACGCAGTACACAGTGAAAATGTTGTTGTGCAGAAACCGCTGTTAGGCAGCGCAGGATGGTCAACAGCGCTTTTCTTCGCACAACACTTCCGCGAATATGCGCATATTTGTTTCCTATGTCCAAACTTCAGCCGAAATTTTTAAATGCATACCATAGCAACAACAACAGCAAACGCAGAAATAATATCTACATGCAAGTAATATCTAATGACTGCCTGTAAATTGCTGCAGTTTTTGGTTTTATTGCCGTGGTTTTCAGGTTTGTAGTTATTGTAGTTATTTTTTGTTTTTGCTTTTGCCTTTTAGTTTTATTTGTAAATATTAAAATTCATTTGCGATGCAGCTGCGTCTACGCTTGAGGTGATAGTGTAATTGATGGTGCAAAGAAATGGTGGTCAGTAGTTGGCTGTAAATTGCCGTAAATTGTTGTGAATTTATTTAGCAGCAATGTCGAACAGAGTTCGCAACTACAAGTACACCGTGTACTTGTATGCATATAAAGTTACTGTTAACATTACACAGTTCGCTTACAAGCGTGTTTAAATGCTGTTAATTTGCAGTAGGGGAACATGAAAAGGCTTTCAATTGAATACCAATGTGGTATTCTCGTGTATTTTCATATTTGCTGTTCGAATATATTCCGGGTATTAAATTTATTTAAATATTCATGGCGATTCAATTCACTATGAAAAAAGAAATACTAAGCGAATAGTAAACAATAATTGAATTATTTCAACACACGAACGCATATTAATGTCTCTGTTTCTATTTTCGAATATTTTTAGTAAAAGTAACACTAACATTTCCACTAAGGGGCTTCCTCCTCCCATGCGACTTTATGTACGGCAGAATAAGTAATATTTCTCATTTTAAGCATACTGCAGTTTACAGAAAAACAACAAAAACTAACAACGATCTGTTGAAATATTTGAAATATTTGTTGAAATTCCACTTCTCATGCTATTAAAGTTTTATTTGTCTTAAAGAGATATAGAATGTAAAAATTTAGTTTTTTTATTTGAAAAAAAAAAAAAAATTAAAAAAAAAAAAATAAATAAATAAATAAAAAAAAAAAAAAAATAATAAAAACGTTAAAAATGTCGGCTTTATCATCACCATTGTCTATATTGTCTTTTGTCCAAAATAATAAAAAATTAACATCTCTGCTCAATAAACTAATTTTTATTTTATATTTACTTTTTTATTTAAATTTTATTTATTTATTATTGTTCTATTTTTTTATTTTTAGAAGAACAATAAATTAAAGTATCTTTTTTAATTTAATAATTGAATTTTTATTTTTATTTCTTGATGTCCAAAATAATAAAAAAATTAACTATTAAATAAATATAAAAATGTGGAAATCGTTTATTTCAGTATAAATGAGTTGGAGATGTTTTTAAAATCTATTGATGTAGCTTACCGTTATTGTTGTTGTAACATCATAAAACTTTCTTCACACATTTTTGGGGAATACTGTTGAGTTCACAGTGCTTGGCCTGATAAATCCGGATCGATCCGGTAACGAAGAACTGACTGTCGTCGAATAGAGCAGTGAAATGTAATGTAATGTAATCATCCTGATGACACAAAGTCACATGCCACTCGAGGTCAGCATGCAAATAGGCGACACCTCCCTAGTGGCCCAAAAAGTAGTGAAATACTTAGGTATTCAACCCGACTGCAGACCTCATGGTCCGGGAATGAATGGATGCGTGGGACTCCAAGAAGAAACACGTCATCACTAGCGTCGTTGAACGGAGATGCCAAATCATGCGGAGGTGCACAGATAGAGACATAAAAAGACGAGCATATAGCCTGAAAGCTGGCACAAATACGGTGGACCCAGACGTGGGTGAAAAGAATTCTTCCTTTATGGATGCCGTTCTGGGCCCTCCTGAAGTAAAGTAGAATGTTGTCCCGGGAAGAGAGTCTTCCCAGAGGAGAAAGAGGGATCCACTCGACGCAGTAGACGACGGCCGCTGTAAGCAAGGAATTTGAATAACGAATTATGGTACAAAAATATGCAATATTTCACCTGGCGTTTATCGAATTACTTGGCATTATTAGAAATCTTTAGTTTTGGTCAATTTATATATACATTTAATTTGCATTTTTTTTATGTATTTCCCCTCTGTATTTTTACTTGAAGATTAAAGAAAAAATCTTACAATCGCCACCAGATTTTCAATTTCTGCTTTAGTAATTGAAAGCATTAGTGAAGAGGTATCATTTAAAGCAACAGGTTTGAAAAATTTTAAAGCAAACATACACACATACACGCATACATACATATACACAAGCACACACTAACGAAATGCTGCAACAATTGTCGTTGCCATGCTTGGCGTTGCTTACAGATGAGGCTGTGATGCAGCAGCAGCAATGGAGCGTGCGCGCATGCGTTTTACAACTCTCATACCGACATATTTGCATCCTTGTGCACAAACACAAACACATACACGCGCGTGTACATTCATTTGAACTATCGAATATAAAAATTTAAACTTTTCCACTTTCGAGTTATTAAATTCATATTCGCTTGCTATTGAAAGCTAAGGTGCTGAGCTGTCACACAACAACTGCGTTTGTTGGTTCGTTAACATAAAAGTTTTCCTTCGTTTGTTGTGCTGAGAAATAGCAGCTGGCATAAGTTTGCAATCCTGCTCACCTCTGGTGAAGGTCGATGCTTGTAAGATCATAGCTGGGACGCGATGATGGCAGTGCAATTTTCATAGCATTTTGGATGCGTCATATAATTTTTATTATTTTCATATTATATTGGGCTGGTAAAATTTATTTTTAGGCATGCGAAGGTAAAAGTTGAAAGTGCTCTTAAATAATAAATTTTTATTGAAAAAGCAAAAGTTGATGGTTTCCAATGTAAGCAATAAAAACATAAAA